>NC_060189.1:34483059-34508059 GCF_021184085.1 Oncorhynchus gorbuscha
CGTGTGTGGGTACATACTGTATATCTCCACCAGCATCAGAGTTTTGTTGTGGAGCAGGGCAGCCACGTTTGTCATTTTGGGTCATGGGGAAGGAAGATGTCGTTATGTTTTACTGGGATGGGCTTCAAATGCTAGTATTGATTGAGACGGCCCTACCAGACGCACTTGTTTTCCTCAGTCAACCTGTGCTCCAAGGCCACTGAGGGGAGCTGCTCCCAACTGAATGTTTTTGGGGTTGGGCTCCAGCTGGCACTTGGCGTTGTGGTGGGGGTTGGGTGTTCAGGGGAATGAGTCTTGCTGAGCGCGGCGGCGAGCTGCCCTGCTTTCCGGTGCCCCTGGGAGCACGGTAACGAGAGGTCTGCGAGCCCAGGCCGAGCGGACTCCTCTTTATAAGGCATTGAGAGATGGCGCAAAATGAAACGGCTATTGATTGAGCTTGATGGCCGATCCAGCTCTTTGAATCACATTAACGAGGCCACTCTGCACCGGTGGCAAATGAACAGTCAGGACAAGAGGCCCCCCAGTTAGAGAGAAGGGGTGGGGGGTTGCCACTAGCCAGGGGGTGTCACAACCCTTAACACATAGACAGTTACACAGGGAAATATATAGATACAACCCCATCCCTCTCTGCCTCTCTCTCTCTCTCTCTCTCTCTCTCTCTCTCTCTCTCTCTCTCTCTCTCTCTCTCTCTCTCTCTCTACCTCTCTCTGTCTCTACCTCTCTCTCTCTGTCTCTACCTCTCTCTCTGTCTCTACCTCTCTCTCTGTCTCTACCTCTCTCTCTCTGTCTCTCTGTCTCTACCTCTCTGTCCTCTCTCTCTGTCTCTCTCTCTCTCTCTCTACCTCTACCTCTCTCTACCTCTCTGTCTCTACCTCTCTCTCTCTGTCTCTACCTCTCTCTCTCTGTCTCTCTCTCTCTCTCTGTCTCTCTCTCTCTCTACCTCTCTGTCTCTCTCTCTCTCTCTCTCTCTCTCTCTGTCTCTTTCTCTCTCTCTCTCTCTCTATCTCTCTCTCTCTACCTCTCTCTCTCTCTCTCTCTCTACTTCTCTGTCTCTCTCTCTCTCTCTCTCTCTCTCTCTCTCTCTCTCTCTCTCTCTCTCTCTCTCTCTCTCTCTCTCTCTCTCCCTCTCTGTCTCTGTCTCTCTCTCTCTCTCTCTCTCTCTGTCTCTCTCTCAGGAACCACTTGCATGTACAATTTCAATGTCAAATCTCAATGTCATCACATTTAGCTATATGATACTCTACTCGAAAATATGCTAAGGTGAATAAAAAGAAAATCTGATCAAATAGAATTGGAAATAAAATTCCAATCCACTTTTTTAGCTGATGTTGTTATTATGTTAGTCGCCAGGTATCTTCCTCTCCAGCTCCGAGTGAGCCGATTCATTTCCACATGTCTTCTAACATAGCCTTCCCAACTCCCACCTCCTCTGCAACCTCTGAGCCTCGGTAACACCATCCTCCATCCTCCACTACACCTCCGCAGGCTTTAACTCCATCCCAACCTGTGTGTGTGTGTGTGTGTGTGTGTGTGTGTGTGTGTGTGTGTGTGTGTGTGTGTGTGTGTGTGTGTGTGTGTGTGTGTGTGTGTGTGTGTGTGTGTGTGTGTGTGTGTGTGTGTGTGTGTGTGTGTGTATGAGCCCTGTCCCTCCACATCCCCAGACGCGTCCATACATGACGGCGTTCTTCAACTCTCCCTCTGTCTCGGTGAGATGACGGCTCTGCCCTGTCTGTGTGTCTGTCTGTGTGAGGTGATGTGGGGATTACAGTCCTCTCGCCTCAGCCTAAACCATAGAGGAGCGAGCAGAGGGGCGAGGCAAGGGGAGCGAGGGGCTCGAGTTCCAGCGGCTTCATACTGTAGCACATCTAGAGGTGTCAAATCAGCAATAACCCACCTGCCCCCAGCTAAATCCACCCAGAGCCCCCCAGTCTCTGCTGCTAAACTCTCTGGCTGCGTCCCAAAGGGTACCCTATTCCCTATCGAGTGGGCTCTGGTCAAAACCAATACACCAATATGTAGGGAATAGGGTGCGGTTTGGGCCACATGCTCTCTGCTGCTGCACTGCAGTCTGCCTGCTCCACTGGACACATCATGGAATATATATCAGATCACATCGCACAGCAAACACGTGTCTGTATCACAGTATAAACCAGAGAAATGCGAGGACATTCTCTTACTTTATATGGTATGAACATTTCATCCTTAGTTATGAAACGATTGGTACCTATTTTGATCAAGTACAGTATAACAAAGGGCATTTCAAAGAACTATTTATCAACTGTTTATGAACTATTTGTCAACAATTTATCGACAATGTCAGCTTGAAGATGTGGCATGCATAAGGCATAAACTGTTACCTTTTCTCATAAAGGATTAGACGGCCGGTCATCATCGACGACTGTCAATGTTTTATTATAGACACTGTAGACATACATTATCTAGACAGCATGGTAGAGAGCTATACCCTATATCACAGTGTGACGGATAGCTTAGTGTTCTATTCTATGCCCTTCTACATTTTCACTTAAAAACCATACGGTCGAATCTCGGAATAAAAACGCTATATTATAATTTGTAATACTTTCTAATCTGCTGTGAAATAATTGAATGGGACTTCCTTCCACCAGTGGTAGATATCTAGTTCTAATGTATTAGTGTTGACTTGTTCTAAGCTATCACAGAGCCGAGAGGCTATCAATCCTCTGTCCATCTGGGGGATCATAAATCCACCAGCCAGGAGATGTTACCTTGTCATCTCTGACGAATACCTTCAGGTGACCATCTGTCACAGGCCCATATCCCCTCATCGCTGGTGGCACCAAGTTTGCTGGATTTTCTCGGTCTCATTTAAAGATTGCAGCCTAGCACTTGAATCGGAGTACTATACATGGTATGGTAATTCACTCCCGCTCTATCTAGGTAGGAATGTTTTTGTAAATGATGTCCAAAAATGAATGGAAGAATCCACTATAACATGAATACACTGTAAAAACAACACACAAAAAAAACATTTAAAAAACCCTCAAATGTAGTTATTTCAACTGATTATTATTAAGTAACTGGTTCCACAGTCTTTTTTTGTTTAATCAACTTTTAGGTCCAAGTGTTACCTGAACTAAAAAACTGTTGGCCCAAACTAAGCTCTAACTTGAGAACTTTGTTCATAAATGTAGTCAATTTAAAATGAGTGTTTGCTCAGCTTATCTCATGTGTTCATTCAATTATAAATTAACAATTGGGCATCTTAACTAAAAAAAAGGCTGTGCAACTGGTTACACACACACACACACACACACACACACACACACACACACACACACACACACACACACACACACACACACACACACACACACACACACACACACACACACACACACACACACACACACACACACACACACACACACACACACACACACACACACACACACACACACTGTGCTTTTAACATGTTTTCAGCTTACATATTTGACACACGTCAACATACATGGTTGCATTGTGCATGTTCATTTATACAGTAATTATTATCAACATGTCATCACCTGGGATTTGAACTCAGAACCTCTTGGTTCATGGCATTCCCATCTTCCTGCTACGACACCATGTCTGTGCCAGTTATCAATTAATCTGACTCTTCTCTCATCATTGAAGATGGGAATGCTTTTAACCAAGAGGTTTTGAGTTCAAATCCCAGGTGATGACATGTTGAATATTAATTACTGTATAAATGAACACGCACAATGTAATCATGAATGTCAATGTATGTCAAATATGTTAGCTGAAAACATTGCACACTGTGTGTGTGTAACTAGTTCCACGGCCTTTGTTTAGGTAAGATGCCCAAATAATAATTTTATAGTTGAATGAACATATGATACTATTTGAGCTTTTTTTTTTGCATATGTTTTCTCATGTTGGAGCTACGTTTTCTCATGTTGGAGCTACGTTTTCTCATGTTGGAGCTACGTTTTCTCATGTTGGAGCTACGTTTTCTCATGTTGGAGCTACGTTTTCTCATGTTGGTGCTACGTTTTCTCATGTTGGAGCTACGTTTTCCCATGTTGGTGCTACGTTTGGACCAACTAAAAATGTTAAGTTCAGGTGACACTTTGACCAAAAGGTTAGTAAACAACAAAAAAGACAGTGGAACCAGTTCCTCAATAATATTTAGTTGAAACAACTACATTTTTGTGTGTGTGGCCTCTTGGTCCCACCTCTTACAGTATATGGATCAGCATCAGATGTTTTGGGTTTGCGTCCCAAATGGCACCTTATCCTCCTTCTCCCCTGTATAGTGCACTGCTTTCAAAGTGGTGCTCTATATAGGGGATAGGGTGCACTATATACAGTACCTTCAGAAAGCATTCACACTCCTTGACTTTTTCCATATTTTTTGTTGTGTTACAGCCTGAATGTAAAATGGATTGTATTGAGATTTTGTGTCAGTTGCCTACCCACAATACCCAATAATGTCTAAGTGGATTTCTGTTTTTAGAAATGTTTACAAATGAATAAAAAATGAAAAGCTGAAATGACTTGAGTCAGTAAGTATTCAACCCCTTTGTTATTGTTACGGTAAATGAGTGAAGAGGTGTGGAGTCAGGCGCAGAGAGCAAAAGATGTGGGAAAAACAACAAGCTTTAATGTCCCGGAAACATAACATGTACAAAAGTGGAAACACAAATGAACAGAAATATAAACGGATAGCGTGAAACCCAAATGCCAACAAAAATACACTCAAACAACAAAACAGACGAACAAGCCCGCACGAAACAGAAGCGGGCTAAACAGACTATATATAACCCTATCCTAACAACCAAACTAGAAACAGGTGCTACCAATTAGACAAAACTAAACGAACACAGAACAACGGATCGGCGATAGCTAGTAGACCGGCGACGACGACCGCTGAGCGCCACCCGAACAAGAAGGGGAGTCACCTTCGGTAATATTCGTGACAGTACTCCCCTCCTGACGCGCAGCTCCCGCAGCGCGCTGACGCCGGCCTCGGGGACGACCCGGAGGCCGAGGCGCTGGGCGATCCGGACGGAGGCGATGGAATTCACTCAACATGGATGGGTCTAGAATATCCCTCACCGGAACCCAGCACCTCTCCTCCGGACCGTACCCCTCCCAGTCGACGAGGTACTGCAAGCCTCTCACCCGGCGTCTCGAGTCCAGAATAGCTCGTATCTTATACGCCGGGGACCCCTCGATGTCCAGAGGGGGCGGAGGAACCTCCGGTACCTCATTTTCCTGCATGGGACCAGCTACCACCGGCCTGAGAAGAGACACATGAAATGAGGGGTTAATACGATAATACGAAGGAAGTAATAATCGATAACAAACCTCATTTATTCTCCTCAGGACTTTAAATGGCCCTATACACTGCGGACCCAGCTTCCGGCAGGGCAAGCGGAGAGGCAGGTTTCGGGTCGAGAGCCAGACCCTGTCCCCAGGTGCAAACACGGGGGCCTCACTGCGGTGACGGTCAGCGCTCTTCTTCTGCCTTATACTCGCTTGACGTAATGACTCTTGGACTGCCCTCCAGGTCTCCTTAGAGCGCTGTACCCACTCCTCCACCGCAGGAGCCTCAGTCTGGCTCTGATGCCACGGTGCCAGGACCGGCTGGTACCCCAACACGCACTCAAATGGTGACATGTTGGTAGAAGAATGGCTTAGTGAATTCTGGGCTATTTCTGCCCAGGGAATATATCTCGCCCACTCGCCTGGCCGGTCCTGACAATACGACCGCAGAAACCTACCCACCTCCTGGTTAACTCTCTCCACCTGACCATTACTCTCCGGGTGATACCCTGAGGTAAGGCTGACCGAGACCCCCAGACGTTCCATAAATGCCCTCCAAACACGGGAGATAAATTGGGGGCCCCGATCAGAAACTATATCCTCGGGCACCCCGTAGTGCCGGAGGACATGGGTGAAAAGAGCTTCCGCAGTCTGTAGGGCCGTAGGGAGACCGGGCAATGGGATAAGACGGCAGGACTTAGAGAACCGATCCACAACGACCAGGATAGTAGTGTTACCCTGAGAGGGGGGGAGGTCAGTAAGAAAATCCACCGAAAGATGGGTCCACGGCCGTTGTGGAACGGGAAGAGGTTGTAATTTACCTCTTGGCAGGTGTCTAGGAGCCTTACTCTGGGCGCACACCGAACAGGAGGAAACATAGAATCGCACATCCCTCCTCAAAGTGGGCCACCAGTACTTCCTCTCAAGACCGCTCACTGTCCTATAAATACCTGGCCCATCGAATCAATTGATCACGAACAGCCAGCGGCACGTACCTACGACCCTCCGGACACTGTGGAGGCGTAGGTTCCCCCCTTAGCGCCCGCTCGATGTCCGCGTCCACATCCCATACTACCGGTGCCACCAGCTTAGCTGCCGGAATGATGGGAGTAGGATCGATGGACCTGTCCTCAGTGTCATAGAGTCTTGACAGCGCGTCAGCCTTAGTGTTGAGGGAACCTGGTCTATATGAGATAGTGAAACGAAATCTGGTGAAATACATGGCCCACCTTGCCTGACGAGGATTCAGTCTCCTAGCTGATCGTATATACTCCAGGTTACGATGGTCAGTCCAGATAAGGAAAGGGTGCTTAGCCCCCTCAAGCCAGTGTCTCCACACCTTCAGGGCCTTAACCATAGCCAACAACTCCCTATCCCCCACATCATAATCCGCTCCGCTGGCCCGAGTTTCTTAGAAAAAAAGGCACAGGGGCGGAGCTTCGGTGGCACACCCGAACGCTGTGAGAGCACCGCTCCAACCCCAGCCTCGGATGCGTCCACCTCTACTATAAACGCCAAAGAAGGGTCCGAATGTGCCAACACCGGCGCCTTAGTAAACATCGCCTTCAACTTATGAAAAGCTCCGTTCGCCTCTGCTGACCACTGTAAACGCACCGGCCCCCCCTTCAGCAGTGAGGTAATAGGGGCAGCTACCTGACCAAAACCCCGGATAAACCTCCGGTAGTAATGGGCAAATCCCAAGAACCGCTGCACCTCCTTTACCGTGGTCGGAGTCGGCCAATTGCGCACGGCCTTAACGCGGTCACCCTCCATTACCAAACCAGAGCTGGAAATGCGATAACCCAGGAAGGAAACTGATTGTTTGGAAAACTCACATTTCTCCGCCTTCACATACAGGTCATGCTCCAGCAGTCATCTAAGAACCTTGCGCACAAGAGATACATGCGCAGTGCGTGTAGCGGAGTAGATCAAAATATTGTCAATATAAACCACTACACCCTGTCCGTGCAGGTCTCTGAGTATTTCATCCACGAAGGATTGAAATATAGCTGGAGCATTCTTTAAACCGTATGGCATGACGACGTAGTGCTAAATGCAGTTTTCCACTCATCTCCCTCCCGAATACGCACCAAATTATAAGCACTCCTGAGATCCAGTTTAGTGAAGAACTGCGCTCCGTGAAATGATTCCACTACCGTAGCAATGAGAGGTAGTGGGTAACTAAAACCCACTGTGATGGAATTTAGACCTCTATAATCAATACACGGACGCAAACCACCATTTTTTTTCTTCACAAAAAAGAAACTCGAAGAGACAGGTGACATGGAGGGCTGAATGTACCCCTGTCCCAGAGCCTCGGTGATATAATTTTCCATAGCCACCTTCTCCTCCTGGGACAAAGGATACACATGACTCCTGGGGAGTGCAGCGTTAACCTGGAGATTTATCACGCAATCCCCCTGCCTATGGGGTGGTAATTGGGTCGCTTTCTTTTTACTGAAAACGATAGCCAAATCGTCATACTCAGCTGGAATGCGCACGGTGGAAACCTGGTCTGGACTCTCCACCGTTGTAGCACCGATGGAAACCCCTACACACCTGCCTGAACATTCATCAGACCACCCCTGTAGAGTTCCCTGTTTCCACGAAATCATAGGATTATGAATAGCTAGCCAGGGAATCCCCAGAACAACTGGAAATGCAGGTGAATTGATAAGGAACAAACTAATTCGCTCCTTGTGATTCCCCTGCGTAATCATCTCCAACGAAATTGTGGCTCTCTTCACCAGCCCTGACCCTAATGGTCGACAATCTAAAGAGTGCACGGGAAAAGGGGGGTTTACTTTTACTAACGGAATCCTCAACCTCTGAGTGAGTCCGCGATCTATAAAGTTTCCAGCTGCGCCTGAATCTACCAGTGCCTTATGCTGGAGAGAAGGAGAATAATTTAGGAAACAAATTAATAGGAACATGTGACCAACAGGAAACTCTGGGAGAGTGTGGTGCTTACTCACCTGGGGTGACCTGCCTGCCCTCATGATTCCCAGATGAATTCCTCCAGCACCGACCAGACGTGTGCCCTCTCCGGCCACAACTGGTACAGGAGGAGCTTCCTCCTCCGATCTCCCTTGACGCGGTACCTCCTAGCTCCATCGGGATAGGGACAGGAGGATCAGGAGGTAGAACTGACAGGACCCTTTCAGAACGTCCATTCAGAACGTCCACGAACAGCTAGCAGATGGTCCAACCGGATCGACAGGTCTATCAGTCCATCCAGGCCAAGTGTAGTATCCCGACAGGCCAGCTCCCTACGGACGTCCTCTTTCAGGCTACACCTGTAATGGTCTATCAGGGCCCTGTCGTTCCACCCTGCTCCCGCAGCCAAGGTCCAGAACTCCAGCGCGAAGTCCTGCGCGCTCCTCGTCCCCGGTCTCAGATGGAACAATCTCTCACCCGCCGCACGACCCTCTGGAGGGTGATCGAACACGGCCCTGAAACGGCGGATGAACTCCGGGTAGTTGTCTTTCGCCGAGTCGGGCCCGTTCCAGACCGCATTAGCCCACTCTAGGGCTCTACCGGTCAGGCAGGTGATGAGGACCCCTACTCTCTCCTCCTCCGAGGGGGCCGGTCGAATGGTGGCCAGGTAGAGGTCTAATTGCAGCAGGAATCCCTGGCACCCTGTCGCTGCTCCATCGTAATTCCTCGGAGGCGTCAAGTGCAGAGCGCTGGAACCGGATCCAGATGGGGGAGATGGTAGAGTTGCTGGTGGGAGGGTCGGTGGGGTAGTAGGGAAACCATTCCTCTCCCAACGATCCATCCTCTCCATCATCTGATCCATCGCTGATCCTAGGCGATGGAGGATGGATGTGTGATGATGGACTCTCTCCTCCATAGTGGGAAGAGGAGTGGTCGCTGCTCCTGCTGACTCCATATAGTGGTGCGGGCTTCTGTTACGGCAAATGAGTGAAGAGGTGTGGAGTCAGGCGCAGAGAGCAAAAGATGTGGGAAAAACAACACGCTTTAATGTCCCGGAAACATAACATGTACAAAAGTGGAAAC
The DNA here is from genome assembly GCF_021184085.1 of Oncorhynchus gorbuscha. Classification (NCBI taxonomy): domain Eukaryota; kingdom Metazoa; phylum Chordata; class Actinopteri; order Salmoniformes; family Salmonidae; genus Oncorhynchus; species Oncorhynchus gorbuscha. The sequence goes on from NC_060189.1 coordinate 34,492,390, forward strand.
ACAAATGAACAGAAATATAAACGGACAGCGTGAAACCCAAATGCCAACAAAAATACACTCAAACAACAAAACAGACGAACAAGCCCGCACGAAACAGAAGCGGGCTAAACAGACTATATATAGCCCTATCCTAACAACCAAACTAGAAACAGGTGCTACCAATTAGACAAAACTAAACGAACACAGAACAACGGATCGGCGATAGCTAGTAGACCGGCGACGACGACCGCCGAGCGCCACCCGAACAAGAAGGGGAGTCACCTTCGGTAATATTCGTGACAGTTATGACAATCTTAACACGTCACGTAATAAATTGCGTGGACTCAGTGGTGGAAAAAATTGTCATACTTCAGTAAAAGTAAAGATACCTTAATAAAAAATGACTGAAGTAAAAGTGAAAGTCACCCAGTAAAATACTACTTGAGTAAAAGTCTAAAAGTATTTGGTTTTTAATATACTTAAGTATCAAGTATAAAAGTATAACTAATTTCTAATTCCTTATATTAAGCGAACCAGACAGCACCATTTTTTATTTTTTATTTTTATGTATGGATAACCAGGTGCACACTCCAACACTCAGACATCATTTACAAATGAAGCATGTGTTTAGTGAGTCCACCAGATCAGAGGCAGTAGGGACGTCCAGGGATGTTCTCTTGATAAGTGCGTGAATTTGATTATTTTCCAGTCCTGCTAAGCATTCAAAATATAACGAGTACTTTTGTGTGTCAGAGAAAATGTGTAGAGTAAAAAGTATGTAATTTTGTCAAAAATATAAATAGTACAGTACAGTTACCCCTGAAAAAACGATTTAAGTAGTACATTAAAGTATTTTCACTTCAGTACTTCACACCACTGCATGGAGTAACAAGTCACATAAGTTGCATGGACTCACTCTGTGTGAAAAAATAGAGTTTTTGAATGACTACCTCATCTCTGTACCCCACACATACAATTATCTGTAAGGTCCCTCAGTCGAGCAGTGAATTTCAAACACAGATTCAACCACAAAGACCAGGGAGGTTTTCCAATGCCTCGCAAAGTACGGCACCTATTGGCAGATGGGTAAACATTTAAAAAGCAGACAGTGAATATCCCTTTGAGCATGGTGTTTATTAATTACACTTTGGATGGTGTATCAATACACCCAGTATTGCCGGAGAGGAAGGAAACTGATAAGGGATTTCACCATGAGGCCAACAGTTACAGAGTTTAATGGCTGTGATAGGAAAAAACTGACGATGGATCAACAACATTGTAGTTACTCCACAATACTAACCTAAATGACATAGTGAAAAGAAGGAAGTCTGTACAGAATACAAATATTACAAAACATGCGTTATGTTTGCAATATGGCACTAAAGTAAAACTGCACAAAATGTAGCAAAGAAATTAACTTAATGTCCTGAATACAAAGCGTTATGTTTGGGGCAAATCCAATATAAAACATTACTGAGTACGACTCTTCCTATTTTCAAGCATGGTGGTGGCTGCATCATGTTATGGGTATGCTTGCCACCGTCAAGGACTACACTAGGGAGTTTTTTTGGGAACAAAAATAAACGGAATAGAACTAAGCACAGGCAAAATCCTAGAGGAAAACCTGGTTCTTTCTGCTTTCCACCAGACACTGGGAGATAAATTAATCTTTCAGCAGGATAGTAACCTAAAACACAAGGTCAAATCTACACTGGAGTTGCTTACCAAGACAACAGTGAATGTTGGCCTGCTTACCAGTTTTGAATTAAATTTATGACAAGACCTGAAAATGGTTGACTAGCAATGATCAACAACCAACTTGACAGAGCTTGAAGAATAAAAAATAAATAATATGCAAATATTGTACAACCCAGGTGTGCAAAGCTCTTAGAGACTTACCCAGAAAGATATCATCTGTAATCGATGCCAAAGGTTACAGATGATGTGTTGACATGTGTTGACTCAGGGGTGTGAATACTTATGTAAATGAGATATTCATGTATTTCATTTTCAATACGTTTGACAAAATGTCTCAAAACATGTTTTCACGTTGTCATTATGGGGTATTGTGTGTTGATAGGTTAAAAATATATATACATTTCATTTATTTTGAATTCAGGCTGTAATAAAAGAACATGTGCAATAAGTCAAGGGGTACGTATGCTTTCTGAAGGCACTATGGGGATAGGGTGCCATTGCTGACGGGGCCTTGCTGTGAGTGTGAACAACTCCATCTCGGCTGTTTTGCTGTCCCTGGATCAGCGTTAGAGCGAGTCAACGAGGGCATCTTTTAGTTAGTGCGGTGTCCCATTCCCCTTCATCCATCTCGCCCAGCTGAGTAGAGCTGGGCCTCGTTCTTTGCTCCTCTCCCTGCTTTCTCGGCGGCAAGCCGTCAGATACAGTTAGCCAGGGCTGTGTTGGCTCGGCACACCTTCAGCATGCTGGTCAGATCACACCAGGCCCTAATCGCCAGCAACAGGCCGGCCCAAGATCTGAGGAGATGAGAATCTAAGGCGAAGATGGCTCCAGGCGCCTCGCTGCATCACTCCCCTGGGACCCCTCTGCCCCCCCTCTTGATTCACCCCCCTCTGTACGCACATCCTCGACCCTCTCCAACCCCCACCTCCCTCCACCCCCTAACCACCCATCACATCTTCAAAAGCACAGCCCCACCTCCCTCCAGGTCCCAGCATAATGTTCTCTCCCTCGCTTTCACTCTCCATCTCTCTCTCTCTCTCTCTCTCTCACTCCCCATATCTCTCTCTCTCCACTTTGATTACTCTTAGCACCACGAGAGCACTCGGCTCTGCACCGGCTCCTTGGGTATTATCAAAACCAATCAACATGAAAGTTTTCATAGCAGCACCCACGGAGAGATGGGATTGAGGGGGAAGAGTATTGGGGGAAAGAGAGACGGGAGAGAGAAAGAGGAGTGTTTGGGGTATTTTTAAAGAGAATAACAATAGCGGAATTGAGACATCACAGTAATAAGGGCGCTTGGGGGAATATTGAACAAGTTGGAGAGTTAGGGGATGGGTGGATGATAGATCCCTTTAAGCAGGGTCGGCCCGCTCATTAGGCAGGATTAGGATGGCCGCCTACGGCGGCAGATTGACGAGGGCGGCATTTTGAACTAAACTGACTAAGATGTACCTCCAACAACACATACAAATTCACATAATTCTGCCCGAAAACAATGACAATTTCTCTCAACCAGTGGCCTATGTGATTTTTAGGTGAGCGCTGATGCTGCCCTATGGGAAGCAACTCCCACGTTGTCAAAGGCAGGGAGGCAAATGATGTATCTTGTCCATTCTGAGCGCGCATCTCCAGGGTGCTGCGGGAAGAGATGCATCGCTGCAGCGCTCCACCAACATTACGCCAAAACAATGATCTGACACAAATCATGTATCAGATATAGCATATGGTTATAAGAGTATGTGGCCTTTTCTGTAGCCTACAGGCTGGAGAGAAACCTGACCTGATTGGTGTCACACTTTTGCCCCAGCTAACACATCTGACAGTAATAATCAACTCATCATGATCTTCAGTTTAGGATGCAATTAGTTTCATCAGCTGTGTTGATTAGGGACGGCCCCCCGAGGACTGGAGTTGCCCATCCCTGTTGTAGGCTATACCTCAGTAAGCACGGACCGACTCTGGCGCATTTTGGGTGTCTTTTTTTTTGTGCCAGTCTTGACTGGCCTTGTTTTCCACATCCACTGACTTAGTTTTTTTTGGTCCGTTCAAGACGAAATCTGAATTAATTATAGATGTCTATGTTTGGGTCAAGTTTTGTCTAAGTCTGGACCAGCCTTGATTTGGCCCAAACGTAGACGTCTATAAATGACATATTTTCAACTTCAGAACCGAAAATGAACTTGATTTCAATGTCCAGAAAATACGTATTTTAGACGTCTTTTCAATGTTATTTTGCTTACTGGGACTATTCTTGTTGGAACTGCAATTTTTTTGTCTCGCCTAGGGCAGCAGAATGTCCAGGACCGGCCCTGCCTTTAAGGGATGGAGGAGTGATCTGTTGGAAGAGGGGGATTCTAGAGCAACTGTGGTGGGGTGTGGGCCACAAAAAATCTGAACTCATCATGAGGGGCCACATTAGCTTGTGGGTCTGCGTACACACATCCATACCCCCCACCTTGTGAGCAAAACATTTCCCCCCTCATGACAGCGAAGAGAAAATATTTACGTTTTAAAGTTCATTTCCTGCAATTCTGAAAAATTTGCTATGAGGCATAGAGATGTTGCTGTTTTAAAGCAAGTTTGTTGCAATTCTACAAGTTTTACCATGGGATGGAAGCAAATGTTTGCAGTTTTTAATATGGTAACTGATTTCCAATATTTCATGGACTTGTGGGATTGTACCAGGGGTGTTATATATGAGTTTATACACTTGTGTGCTTTGTGTATAAGTGTGTGAATTACTATCAGTATCATTTTCATGTTTATTTTTTTGTTCTGATGCTCAAAAACACATTGCATGTGTTTATGTTTGAGTGTGTGTGGTATCTTGTTTATTAGAGAGAGAAATGAACACGTAACATCTAGTAAGTTGACTAGTTGAGGTGTCGTCATGTGTGCCATATTGTGTCTGGTTCTACAGAGCTTCATGCTGAACGTGGACAGTCTCTGTTCCCTGAAAGACTGTGTACTAATACATTGTGTCTGGTTCTACAGAGCTTCAAGCTGAACGTGGACAGTCACTGTTCCCTGAAAGACTGTGTACTAATACATTGTGTCTGGTTCTACAGAGCTTCAAGCTGAACGTGGACAGTCACTGTTCCCTGAAAGACTGTGTACTAATACATTGTGTCTGGTTCTACAGAGCTTCAAGCTGAACGTGGACAGTCACTGTTCCCTGAAAGACTGTGTACTAATACATTGTGTCTGGTTCTACAGAGCTTCAAGCTGAACGTGGACAGTCACTGTTCCCTGAAAGACTGTGTACTAATACATTGTGTCTGGTTCTACAGAGCTTCAAGCTGAACGTGGACAGTCACTGTTCCCTGAAAGACTGTGTCCTGGAAGAAGGCAGGCAGCTGCTGGAAGTCATCATCTCCCACAAATCAGGTACGGCTCTCACTGCTCTCAACCCTCACATTTATTATTAATGTTTATATTAACATACTGACCTTCAGAATGTATAAATCTTAAAGTAACCGCTTCTCAAGCAAGGGGAAGGGGGGAAAGAAACGGCCTTTTTCAACATACATTACCAATGGCATTCTATCTGCAGTGGATTGAGCGAGTGAGTGAGTGAGTCCGGGCAGGCTGGGAGAGATTGGTGCTTGTGACTGGGTCGAGAAATGACAGAGAGGAGAGGTGGAGAGTGAAAGGGGTGGAGAGGGAGAGAAATGATAGAGAGGAGAGAGAGCGAGGTGCCGTGTACTGTATGTGAAGAGAGGGAGCAAGAGAGAGGAAAAAGAGAGGGAGGAGGCACTGTGTATATGAAGAGAGGTGGAATTAGGAACAGCAGGACTTGAGTCAGAGGCCATCATCCAGACGTTCTCTCCTCTCTGCTGGGCCGATTATTCACCTAAAGCATCCAGCCAGCCAGCCAGCCAAGCGCTCAGCAAATGTACAAATCCGCTAAGCTGACCTCCCAGTTGGCGAGTTGTCTCCTCGCTGGCTCTTAAGCTGCCCACCATTAAAAATGCAGATGGCCTCCAGGATCCTGGAGCTGTTTGAAAAGCTCTGACAGGAGAGAGGAGAAGAGAGGAGAGGTGAGAAGAGCCCTACTGTGATTCACTAGAATCAGCTCTCTCCCATTCTCTCTCTCTCTCTCTCTCTCTCCCTCTCTCTCTCTCTCTCTCTCTCTCTCTCTCTCTCTCTCTCTCTCTCTCTCTCTCTCTCTCTCTCTCTCTCTCTCTCTCTCTCTCTCTCTCTCTCTCTCTCTCTCTCTCTCTCTCTCTCTCTCCTCTCTCTCTCTCTCTCTCCCTCTCTCTCTCTCTCTGTCTCTACCTCTCTCTCTGTCTCTACCTCTCTCTCTCTCTCTCTGTCTCTACCTCTCTCTCTCTCTCTCTCTGTCTCTCTCTCTCTCTCTCTCTCTCTCTCTCTCTCTCTCTCTCTCTCTCTCTCTCTCTCTCTCTCTCTCTCTCTCTCTCTCTCTCTCTCTCTCTCTCTCTCTCTCTCTCTCTCTCTCTCTCTCTCTCTCTCATTCTCTCATTCTCTCTCTCTCTCTCTCTCTCTCTCTCTCTCTCTCTCTCTCTCTCTCCCTCCCTTCTTTCATCCACATCTCATCTGCATTGGTTCCTAGTACATCTCTCTCTCTCTCTCTCTCTCTCTCTCTCTCTCTCTCTCTCTCTCTCTCTCTCTCTCTCTCTCTCTCTCTCTCTCTCTCTCTCTCTCTCTCTCTCTCTCTCTCTCTCTCTCTCTCTCTCTCTCTCTCTCTCTCTCTCTCTCTCTCTCTCTCTCTCTCTCTCTCTCTCTCTCTCTCTCCCTCCCTTCTTTCATCCACATCTCATCTGCATTGGTTCCTAGTACCTTCACTCGCTTACTATTGGACGACACAATTCTTAGCAAATCTCTCTCCCTACTTCCCGCAATGCAGACACTAATACCGGTTTCCTAGCAACTCTGCAGATCAGTCATGATAATTCCACAGGTATGAGCAGTGTGTGACATTGTTGAGCAGCCAGTCACTCAATAGATACTACAGTCAGTGTGTTTGTGCGTGTACATGCATATGTGCGTGCCTTTGTGCGTGCGTGTGGATTACAGGGTCACATTCTGCCCTGGCTCATTCATCTTGATTTGCACTTTTTAATTACTTTGAACAAACAGGATTTGGGTGAATCATGGCTGCTGGTAGAAAGACAGGGCTGGAGTAACATGCTGATGGTTCTGCAGGTGTGGGAAGGGATTAACTCTAAACCAGCGACTTATCACATGCAGTACACATACTGGTGTGTACATATACATTAGTGAACATAGTACAGGGCAGATCACGTAGGCATCTGTGTTCAGCATTCAGAGAGAGCGAGGTGGACCACTGAAGAATTCCTGGTAATATCAAATGAAGAGCATTACTACCTCACTCAGGCTATGGAATCCCTTTCTAAAGACCAATGAAGAAGGTATACAATTACTATGATAATGGGTCAAATAGTTGATCATAATAAAATGCTAAATATCCGTACATACAGAGTCATGAATGAAGGATTTTAAGAGGGTTGGTTGGATAATCCAAAAGACTGGATGTTGGCCATTCACCTCATCTCTCTCTCTCTCTCTCTCCCTCTCTCTCTCTCTCTCTCTCTCTCTCTCTCTCTCTCTCTCTCTCTCTCTCTCTCTTTCTTTACCCTGCTATGCCTTGCTCTCTCTCTCTCTCTCTCTCTCTCTCTCTCTCTCTCTCTCTCTCTCTCTCTCTCTCTCTCTCTCTCTCTCTCTCTCTCTCTCTCTCTCTCTCTCTTTCTCTCTCTCTCTGGGTCTCCTCCATCCTTCCCTCTCTCTCTTTATTTCCCCGCCCCTCCCCTCTCTCTCTCTCTCTCTCTCTCTCTCTCTCTCTCTCTCTCTCTCTCTCTCTCTCTCTTTCTTTACCCCGCCCTGCCTTGCTCTCTCTCTCTCTCTCCCTCTCTCTCTCTCTCTCTCTCTCTCTTTCTTTACCCCGCCCTGCCTTGCTCTCTCTCTCTCTCTCTCTCTCTCTCTCTCTCTCTCTCTCTCTCCTTCTTTCTTTCTTTACCCCACCCTGCCTTGCTCTCTCTCTCTCTCTCTCTCTCTCTCTCTCTCTCTCTCTCTCTCTCTCTCTCTCTCTGGGTCTCGGTCTCCTACATTCTTCCCTCCCTCTCTATCTTTAATATATCTTCTCTCCCTCTCCCTCCCCCTCTCTCTCTCTCTTTATTATCTGTCCAGGCCTGAGGGACATGCTCCAGATGACCGTACACCAGTGGCAGGAGCTCCAGAGGCAGATCCGCCGCCAGCACAGCTGGATGCTGCGCACTCTGGATGCCATCAAAGCCCACATCCTGGCCACTGAGGCTGAGGCCTCTCAGGAGGCAGAGTCCACGGGTCCACTAGCCAGCCCCAAGGTAAACTGGCTGCATGCAGACTCCATTTCCCCCCTCATATCCCCCATTTCCCACCTCCCAACCGCCACCACCTGCCTGCCCCGCCCGCGTGCCTGTCCGCTTGCCACTGACTGAAGTCCACCCGCTCTCCCTCTCGTCTCCTCTTCCTCTAGCCCACGGCTATCCAGTGCTCACTCAGCAAAATAAACAAACAGAAGGGGGAGATGGGAAGGGTTGCTGCTATTAGCATAAGAAACAGCTAAAGCTTCCCAGTTAGAAGTTACTGGGCATGGGAAGGAGGGAGGGAGGGACACGTAGTTGTGCATGATGTGAATATGAAATATTTCATAAATGAACTCTAAAGCAATGGTGGTGGTAGCATGAATAATTTGACAAGACAAAATGCAACAAACGCACACACACGCACGGGAGCAACAGACACAAAATTCACACACAATTATTTGTAGCTCAAAATGTGTGAAACCCAATTTATGTTCCTTGCATTTAATGTGTGATTACCGGCGTAGTCATTCTAGGTTACGATTGCTCATTGTTTAATTGCCAATTGTGATTTGGTAATTACGCTCAGATCTGATTTTGGTGGAAGGAGGCATCCTTTCCACTTACCCAGAGAGGCAGAGAGAGAGAGAGAAATGTATTTGTGTTTGTGCATCAGAAGGATATGAGCAGCCATGTCAGAGCACCAGCACAGCTCGGCTGGATTTCCCAAGGGGCCGTGCGACGTGGAGGTGCAATCTTCACAGCATCGCTCCTCGCTCTTCCTTCTTCTGACCATAATCTTTTCTTCTTCTTCTGAACCAAATGAGAAACACAATCCCTTTTTTCCTCCCATGCATAGCATAGCCAGCTGGCTATCTGTACAGTGTCTCCTTTTCTTTCCCCTCCTCCTCTCCTTCTCCTCCTCTCCTCTCCCCTCCTCTCCTCCCCCCTCCTCTCCTCTCCTCTCTCCTCTTCCCCCGCCCCCCTCCTCTCCCCTCCTCCCCTCTCCCCTCCTCCCCTCTCCCCTCCTCCCCTCTCCAGGTATTTTACTTTAGTAGTGGGCACGGCGCATCCCTCTTTCCTCTTCGTAGGCGACGACATAAATAATCCTGCTGCTTTTAAATTGTTTTGTTGCAATTAGAAATCACCACAATCAGTGTGATCAGTCAGCTCTGACATCCATTAGCCGCTTGGTTACAGCAAATTAACACAGAGACGAGCCAGTGATTCATTATCCCATAGCTGTTAATGACGATCAGATGCATTGCCTAATTAGAGCGCGGCCATTGTGGTGGGGGGGAAGGTCAGGGAAGGAGCCACAAATCTCCTCTCAGCACTGTGTGTATGGACCCGTCCTGACTCTTTGACGAGGGGGCACGGGGGTCGGGTAAATACCACAGGAGGATGTTGACGGGAGCAGGATGAGAGGTGTCATCTTATGGATGGAGGGATGGATGACGGGGTGACGTCACCCGAATGGTGGGATGATAAAGTCACGGGTATCGTCCAACAGGTGGTGTTTGTGGTTCATCCATCAGGCATTATCAACGTAGGAGGTTCGCCTGAAGTTCTTTAATGCTCTTTTAATGCGCGTGCTGCGGAGATGTTAGCTTGTGATCATGGTGGCCTTGTGTACTTCATATAGCTCATGTCCTTAAGCTTCATACGTTGGGAATTGATTGTGGAATCAAACATCCAACCTAGTTATAATGGAGAACATAGGAAAATGGCCTCCTTCTACGACAACACTGTTTCTTTCCGGCGTCCCATTAATTCCTAATGTTCCTAAAAACAACAGGTGCTCTTTGAGGTCATTAATTCGAGCCTGTGTAAAAATGCCACATAGAAGAGCAATGTGACATGTCACTGGGGTAATAATGTGTGAGATGAAGACACTAACGTTGCCCCCACCACGCATTAAGGTGTGTATAAAGCAAAGGTGCGTCTCTCCTGGCGGCCATAACGCTTTGTTATTATTGCTGAGACCATATGCTCCTCTCTGCCGTCTCCCTCGTTGATGTTCCCGAGTCTGAATCATTTTCCATGGGACCATAAAGTTTTTAACATGGCTGGATGCTGGTCAAATGGTAATCCTGAGGGAACCCTGTCTTGTTTAGTTATTCTCCTCTAATTAAATTGTTGGGGAAGATCACAGAGCGGAGAGAAGAGAGGAGAGCGAGAGAGGAGAGAGGGAGGAGAGCGGGAGGAGAGGGGGAGGAGAGAGAGAGGAGAGAGGGAGGAGAGAGAGAGAGGAGAGAGGGAGGAGAGCGGGAGGAGAGAGAGAGGAGAGAGGGAGGAGAGAGAGAGGAGAGAGGGAGGAGAGAGAGAGAGAAGAGAGAGAGGAGAGAGAGAGAGGAGAGAGGGAGGAGAGAGAGATGAGAGAGGGAGGAGAGCGGGAGGAGAGAGAGAGGAGAGAGCATGTAATGATAAACAGCTCGGAGCTTCAACACTTCAACGCTTCAGTCTCAATAACAAGCTGCTGCTTCTCAAAATCCCCTGGCAAATAATGATACTCCAGAACTGCATCCCAAATGGCTCCCTATTCCCTATATAGTGCACTTCATTTGACCAGGGCCATAGGGTTTTGGTCAAAAGTAGAGCACTAAATAAAGGATTAGCGTGCCATTTGGGATGCACACCAGACTGTTGGTGTTCATGGTGACGAAGAAGGTAGCATTTGTATTTCATACAGTACAAGGCAAAGCTAAGCATGCTTTACACAGAGTTATGGAAGAACATAGTATCTGTACGTGATTCATGGAAATGTCACAGAATATCAGTTAAGAGGGGAGAGATTACTCTTACAAGATAACTTTCGTGTGTGTTCAGATTGTCCCTGTGATTTTAACATGGATTGAATATTATTGTGGAATTGTAAAGCTGTGTTCTGAGTCAACTAGGCCATATTCCAAATGGTACCCTATCCTACCTTACCCTGCACTATATAGGGAATAGGGAGCCATTTGGGATGCTGCTCTACTCTCTGGTGCCGGTGGTGTGTGATGCGTTTCTCCCTGAGCCTTGGTGGTTTGGACCTGAAGAACAGTGCAATATACAAGAGCTTAGCAGGACACCGTCAGAGGATACTGTCTGTCACATTACAGGAGTTGCTGTAGGCTCTGTCTCCATGCCTTTGACTCACTCTCTCACAGAACGGGAAGGTGTTGACCACACAACCAAACCAACATGCATGGACTCACGCACACGGATGCGTATATATACACAGCCACAGCATAGCCCAGCCACAGCATAGCCCAGCCACAGCATAGCCCAGCACAACCACAGCCCCGTCATCAACTCTTCCTCCATTTTTTCAACATGGAGGAAATTTGTGAAAGTGCAGCAGAATTGTCAGCTAACATCATTGACATCCATGGAAAAAGTGGTGGTGTGTGTTATTTGTCCAAAATAGACTGCTGTAGATCTTGTGTCAGTCAGTCAGTCAGTTTGTCCAGCCGCCTGTCAGCCAGTCTGTGCCCAGAGTTGGAACGTACCATATCTCCCTGGAGGCAGGGGTGGTTGGACACTTCTTCCTCTCAGTAACCCCATCACTCTCTCATTGATCCCTTCAGATTAGACCATGTTCGTTTGGTCACAGGGGACATAAATCCAGTTAACCAGCTTGACGAAACAGCCCCCAGTCAGTGACCAAACGACACCCGGCACTCTGGTGATATTTGGGCGATGTTGCCATTAATAATAATAATAATAATATATGCCATTTAGCAGACGCTTTTATCCAAAGCGACTTACAGTCATGTGTGCATACATTCTACGTATGGGTGGTCCCGGGGATTGAACCCACTACCCTGGCGTTACAAGCGCCATGCTCTACCAACTGAGCTACAGAAGGGGTTTACCATGCCTCACATTACAGCAAAGTTTATCAGGGTAGGTGTTGTGTCCCCCTACCTACTCCTGCCTCTGTCGCCCCAAGTGATAGAATATCTAGCTCCTCAGAGTGGGATTATTCAGGTCATCTGAGCCCTGCCAGGTGTCAGTGGCATATACTTATGCTGGCCTGCCTGTGTGTCTATGTATGTATGTATGTAAAATCAATGGGGCCTTATCTGCCGCTGCTCCCAGACAGCTTGTCTGCCCCGAGGCCCCAATTTCAACCAGCCAGTCTGGCTGACTGCAGCGCAACGGGGGAGGGACATGGAGGGGGGGGGGGACATGAGGATGAGAGGTGGCAGGGGGAGGGTGGTGGGAGGGAGAATAACAGGAGGGGAGGAGGGCCCACCGTTGTCATCATCATCCCCCATTCTGCTCACTGGGCATATGTTAAGGGCCATGCCACACCAGTGATATGCCACACCACACCAATGTGCATATGGAGTGGGTCTTAGGTATATCAAGGTACAGCACGCTTAGAACTGACCCCAGGTTATTACTGCCTGGTGAAAATGTAATTAAAGGAAGTGGAGTGTCACTTTAAAGCAGGACAGGGACATTTCCGGCGAGACTTTTTAGTCTGGGCGGACTGCTGCCTGGCTCCCATCAGCCCCTTCTTCATCAGCCGGGAATTATGGGTAGATGTTCAGAGTTCACCCGGCTTTATGACTTAGTTTGTGTTGGATGGTGAGGCTGTAACTTTTCCAATAGGTATGACTATTTTGACTTTGTAGAATAGTTTATAGTGCGTTGGTGAGTTTTGCCAAGACTTTTATTGTGGAGATAAGTTATTTTGAATATGACAATCACTGTTTTGTGAAATAAATCTAAATATGCATTCTGAAACAAGTGTCAGGAAACTGTCGTTTCATGCCCCTTATAGTTGAGAATTCACATGCTCTCTTTTGACTGGTTGAAACCAGCAACTGTGTTTCTACATTGAGTATGGATTGCTTTGGTTATTAACAATCTATAATAATATATCAAATGATTAGATTCCTCTCTTGACATGTGCACTGCATTCAGAAAGTATTCATACCCCTGACTTGTTCCACATTTTGTTCTCTTACAACCTGAATTCAAAATGGATTAAATATGTTTAGTTTTACCCATCTACTCACAATATCCCATAATGACAAAGTGAAAACATGTTTTTAGACATCTTTACAAATGTATTGCAAATTAAATACAGAAATATCTCATTTACGTAAGTAAGGTGGAAAGCTTCAAATTCCTTGGCGTACACATCGCTGACAAACTGAAATGGACCACCCACACAGACAGTGTGGTGAAGGAGGTGCAACAGCGCCTTTTCAACCTCAGGAGGCTAAATAAATGTGGCTTGTCACCTAAAACCCTCACAAACTTTTACAGATGCACAATTGAAAGCATCCTGTCAGGCTGTATCACCGCATGGTACGGCAACTGCACCGCCCACAACCACAAGGCTCTCCAGAGGGTGGTGCAGTCGGCCCAACGCATTACTGGGGGCAAACTAACTGCCCTCCAGGACACCTACAGCACCCGATGTCACAGGATGTCCAAAAAGATCATCAAGGACATCAACCACCAAGGCCCTGCCTATTCACCCCGCTATCATCCATAAGGCGAGGTCAGTACAGGTGCATCAAAGATGTGACCGAGAGCCTGAAAAACAGCTTCTATCTCGCCATCAGACTGTTAAACAGCCATCACTAGCTGCTGCCTTTAGGCATAGACTAGAAATCACTGGCCACTTATCTGGCATTACTCATCTCATGTGTATACTATGCTATTCTACGGTATCTTAATCACTTAATGTTTACATATTTGGCATTACTCATCTCATATGTATATACTTTTTCTATACTTTTCTACGGTATCTCATTAACTTAATAATGCACTTAATAATGTTTACATATCTTGCATTACTCATCTCAAATGTATATACTGTTTTCTATACTATTCTACTGTGTCTTAGTCCGTTCCGCTCTGGCATCGCTCATCCGTATGTATATAGTATTAACTCATTCCTACCTAGATTTGTGTGTATTGGGTATATGTTGTGTAATTTGTTAGATATGACTTGTTAGATATTACTGCACTGTCAGAGCTAGAGGCACAAGTATTTCGCTACACCCACAATAACATCTGCTAATCATGTGTATGTGACCAATAAAATTTGATTTGATTTGAACTGTTTTAGTCACCTTTGGCCTCATGGTGAAATCCCTGAGCGGTTTCCTTCCTCTCCAGCAACTGAGTTAGGAAGGATGCCTGTATCTTTGTAGTGATTGGGTGTATTGATACATCATCCAACCTGTAAGGAATAGCTTCATCATGTTCAAAGGAATATTCATTGTCTGCTTTTCTTTTTTTTTCAACCAATAAGTTCTCTTTTTTGCGAGGCATTGAAAAACCTTCCTGGTCTTTGTGGTTAAATCTATTTTTGTAATTCACTGCTCGACTGAGGGACCTTACAGATAATTGTATGTGGACTACAGAGATCTTGTTACTCCTGAATGTATTTAGGCTTGCCATAACTAAGGGGTTGAATACTTATTGACATTTCAGCTTTTCATTTTCATGGCATTTTTTTAATACTTCAAAAAACACGATTCCACTTTGACATAATGGGATACTGTGTGAAGGCCATTATCTACATTTTTTTCATTTTCAATTCAGGCTGTAACACAACAACATGTGGAACAAGTCAATTCTTTCTGAAGCCCTCTGCAATTGCTGCCACATTCGTAGAGCCAAAATAGAGGCTGCTGTCCTGGAATTCATATCTACATCCCTTTATCTAGGGTCACGTTCACATAAATTCTTGAATTGGTTCAACTATATCAAACTCCTAAATAACTGCTATCTACCTCTCTAAAGTGTTTCTGTCTTTTAAATGAGAAATGCAAATAATCAGATATCCAAATAAGAAATAATGAATATATGCCAGGGTCTCTCTGGCAGTATTAGCATGCAAAGGTACTCTAAATGGAATGTACAAAGTGTGCTAAAATATCACACCTCTAAGTGACTTTTGCCCAAAGACAATTGAAATTTCTCCCCAAAAAGTTAATGGTGCTATTTTCTTTTTTTACAGACATTTATCAAATATTTAATTACAAGGATGATAGAATTTAATATGCAGTAAAGCCTGCTGTCACGTCCCAGCGTTTGAAAAGGATCCGTGGCTTTTGCAAAAAAATACTAGCATAGGTGAAACGTTTATAGTAGGGCGCTGTGTTGTAGTCAAAGCTACTGTTGCAGCTCTGTACAGTCTGTTTATTGAGATGGTGAATGAAGATGTACTAGCCCCTGTCCTTCCTCCTCTGGTTTCTTTGTGTAGCCTAGTTGTCTATTTCAGAAATGAACATTACTCTAAATCTAGTACAATTTAAACACCTTCTTATGAACAAAATGATTTCCCATTCATTCTGCTTCTAAATGTGAATGAAGCAAACAATCTGAACTTCGCTGCTCAGCGTCCACTGTGTGGCTCCATCTTTGATGGCACCTTATGGGGCCCTTGTCAAATGTAGTGCACTACCATATAAGGAATAGGCTGCCATTTCAGACGCAACCAATGACCCCGTCCGAGGGCTTTTGCGCGACTTCATTACTTTTCTTCAATCTTCTATCCCCTGGCTGTGTTATTGTGTGCAGCTGAAGTCCGCTAGAAAATCAAAACCAGATTTTATTCTTTTTTTTTTTCATTTGTATTCTGCCTTCGACACTTGGCAATCGGATCAAAGATTACCCAACTTGCTTGCAAATAAAAGCAACGAGGAGGC
>NC_060189.1:34513059-34558059 GCF_021184085.1 Oncorhynchus gorbuscha
ATGTAAATAAATGAGTATGACTGATCTAATTCTCTTGTTTTGGAGAGACTGCAGGATGATGGATCTGTGAGGGGATTCAATTGGTTGGCTAATTAGATTTTTCTATTGTCAGTGCTTATTCAGTGATCTACTTCGACCACCTTTAAAGATGATTACCCCACATCACATTAAATAACAAATACTTCCAACCAAACTTCATGTCTATTTCTAAACCACCCCCCGACTACACACACACACACACACACACACACACACACACACACACACACACACACACACACACACACACACACACACACACACACACACACACACACACACACACACACACACACACACACACACACACACACACACACACACACACACACACACACACACACACTGTCTTTATATTATTTTCAACCATTCTTATCCACATCCCCACTCCCGACCAGAGCAGAGCAGAGCCTGCTGAGAGGGCCCATGTGGACTATCTATCGGGGTTTCTCATATGAATTCACTTCTAAATCATATTTGATTTCATGCATAATTAGTTTGTCCATCAGTAGGCCTGCGTCTGGCCCCACGCTGCTACGGTATCTGCAGCATCACACAGGTCTGATGACACTGTGCTTTGGCACAACAGACAATATGCATTAGAAGAATAGCACGGTTCCGAGCCACTGCCCAACATCAGCTGCATGGAAGTCATTCCAATTCCCCCATCCTGACTATGGTAACTGTACCTTTGGAACAACATAAAGATAGCAGGAACACTGAACATTCATCCATTGCGTTTGCAGCTTTCAGTTTTGATAGGACTCCGCTACTCTCCTGCCCCACGGATTAAACCGGCCGACTTAATTATGTTTTAAAATGATATTTTAATTAAATATCAAGGTAAGCAGAAATGGATCGCAAAATAATTAATCAAACATCCCAAATATTAAACAGGGTTTTTTTTCTGCATGGGGCAGCAGAAAAGTAAGAAGCCTTATTTAGAGTCTGTTAGAGATTCAATCTAATTTAATTCTCTACCCCCTCTCTAAATAAACAGTTCTAAAACCTTTTTTTCATCTGGGGAGAGTAGAGATGATAGAGGTAATCAATATTTCTAGCATTTTAATTAAAACCGTTAGTGGAATAAATCCATTTAATTATCAGTTAATGAAATACAAGGTCATTTACCTGACAGCAACTTTGAAGGTGGCTTACTGGCTGGAATGAGCACAGCAGCCTAGTGTCAGGGCCGTTTAGCTGCTGTCAATTGGCAGGTTGAGATTCTCCTGGCAGGTTAACCCCTGAACGTCCTGTTGGCTCTGGCTTGGCTAGCCCGGTGCTCTGCTGAGGAGGAGGATTTAACAAGGATCTAGCTACAGCTCCTCTCCCCCCTCAGAGTTCAGATACAGGCAGGCAGACACACACACAAGTATGCAGGAACTCATTCATGCACACAGTACACACACACACACACACACACACACACCCATACGCTGTTGATAAGGCGTCTTATGAAAATCAAGGTTATCAGATCCAATGGTTTAAACTCTGTTATTATGAGATTACACTCTGGGAATAGCAGGGGCGGTACAGTAAATATGAGTTTCTAGGCTGCTATATTTTACCTTTCACTTCTTAAAATGAGAGAGAGAGAGAGAGAGAGAGAGAGAGAGAGAGAGAGAGAGATTGTTGAACTTGATTATCTCCATAGTGAAGAGCTATCAACATGGTTAGACGTGCAATATTTAGCCAAAGCTAACCTACTAGCTGAATAAGACATCCAACATAAATAGATACACCATTCATTCTAGAGCCATCTCTGATGGGGTGGGGTTTAGCCTATGGTGAACAGGGATCCCTGGTAGAGATTTCTCTGAATCATCATAGGTTTAGACTGTGTGTAATATTGCACATCGACTGTATTCTGGTGGATATTTCGTATAAGGAAACAAGGATGTCCAGAGCTAAAGGAATGAGGACTACTACCACAACCACTACTATAGCACCGCAGCTTCAACCCAGCACCACCGTCCCCCATCTGGAACAAAGAAAACAAATAAGGAATAGAGATACAATGAAGCAGAGAAATCGAATCTAACTTGGCCCCAAGCACTTACCTGGAATGTGCATATAATGGTCCTGGGCATTTGTCATTGTGAATCGTTCTGGAGTTTTGTCCTACTGTTAACGAAATAGTCAACTTGGCCTTGTGCATTATGTTCCAGCTTTATGTATCAATCTTTACAATTGCTTTCTTTGTCTTATTGCTGGAATCAATTTCTTTCCTGTGATTGCCAAGAAGAGCGTTTAAAAGCAGTTGCTCCACGGTTTGTTTCGGCCTCTCTCTTTTCTCACCTTTGTTGTCAACGGCTAAGAGGTGTGCTGTTTGCGCAAGGAGCCACGATATATTAGCCTTGTTTCATCAAATAACTACTGAAGTAGGATCATCTTTTGATTTATCAGATATATTCGATGTGTAGCTCTTGACTAGAATCTAGTCAAGGGCTATGAAATGTAGGTGTTTACTAGACGTCTCTGTAGTATGATGGCACGTTGTAATGGCTGACTTGCTGCTACAATATGAGTCAGAGACAGGCAGACAGGCAGGCAGACAGAAAGTCTGGCAGACAGGCTGGCAGGCAGGCAGACAGAAAGACAGAACCAGACAGACAGTGTGTGATTCAGGTAGGGTTTTGTTACAGAACCTGTCCAGGCTCCTACC
The DNA here is from genome assembly GCF_021184085.1 of Oncorhynchus gorbuscha. Classification (NCBI taxonomy): domain Eukaryota; kingdom Metazoa; phylum Chordata; class Actinopteri; order Salmoniformes; family Salmonidae; genus Oncorhynchus; species Oncorhynchus gorbuscha. The sequence goes on from NC_060189.1 coordinate 34,515,764, forward strand.
ATGCTTGTTCTATCTCTCCCCATGCGTTGGCACTGATGTTATACTGCAATCTGCCCACCACTGGGTCTCAGGGAGAGGCAAACGTGAACATTACGCCAACTCTGATATCAAGGCTTGATCCTGCGCCTGTTGACTTATTTATTTTCCTCTACAATTCACTTTGAAAACCTTCACTCCTTTCATCCAACAACACCCCAAAAACATTCGTTTTAGCTCCCCGAACTCAAAGGAAGGCATGTTGTCGAGCAGCTAGCTCTGATACCAGCTTTTCACCGATTTAGAATTAAGATCAGATTTTTTATGTTACTTAATTATTTCCTAATTAGTTTGCATGTTAATTAAAATGGTGGCTAATGTTAATTACCTATATTAATGCATTCTCAGTGTAACACCTGCCTGAAGCGCTTGGCTCTGTTTTAGAAATATCTTCATCTGAGCTGTTTGCCGGATGCCGCTGTGCCGCCTCTCCCCTCCATGTTGAAAAGCGGCGTGGAATTGATCTCAGATGGGCTGCTAGGGAGGTGTACTGAGCCTGTGAAGGATTTGTGATTTCTGTTGTTTTGAAAGATAGGAAAAAAAGATTTATGTGTATGAGCGCCAGGGACAAACACATATTTGAGTGCTGTCTAATACACTATATGGCCGTGTTGTTACTGGTTCAATCATTAATGGTGTTTCTCACAGACATACGCTGTTTCCATTGTCTCATATTAATACTGGTAAGATATGCATAAGATAAACAAACTTTTCTTGACTGTGTGATGACTTCCGTATATGCATCTCGATGTATTCGCTCACGTGCCTGTTCAGATGCTACATAGTCTTGTAGTGCAAACCAGAACCATATTAGATACACGGGCAGTAGTCTGACTGTGTATTAGATAGACGGTCAGTAGTCTGACTGTGTATTAGATAGAAAAGGATGAACGCACAATCAATAGTAGCCCTACCTCCCTAATCTAGAGTGGGGGACAAGTGTGTGTGTGAGTTCTGCTGGTGTTCTCCTCTCCTCTTCACACTGATGTGTCTGTCTGTCTCTCTCTGTTGCTGTTTTGACTTGTTGGAAGCCAGGGATCAGCGATTAAATGTCACCTTTCAGCAACAACATTAAATAAGGAGCAGCAATTTAGCTCCCTAGCAATTGCTAATTTCACGCCCTGATAAATGCTGCAGGAGCTAAACCTTTCAAACTCCCCTAAGATATTTCTTAAAGGTGCAGGAGCATATGTACGTTAGTGTAACTCGTATGTTTATCCCTGGGACTTTACCGCCAAGGTCAAAGTCCTTTTGGTGGAGATGCTGAATAAGTCAGCCAGTCCAACTCTGTGCCATTGCTTTATCTATGCAGACGTTTCATCCCTCTCATGCTGTCCAGTATGCTCATCCTGAAGATACCATGGCACTAGTCAATGCAACGGCTTTCTGTTAAATCATTGTACTAAACGGGAAGAGGGAAATACCTGGGACCCTCATCCCAAAGAAACATGGCGAATCAATCATAGCAATCATAGTACAGTATACTGCTATTTATAGCTGTGAGAATCCACATATACTGTACGTAAGAAAGAATGAATGAATGAAAGTTGCACATGTCAGACCACACTTTTATGATAATAGTTATTTTTGGCAGTCTCATGATTCATGCCAGGAGACCATACTACATATATTAAATCCAGACTTTATGTCTAGTGATTTGAAAGTAATAGTTTTCAAATGAGTTTCATGTTTTCCAATGGCTCCTCAGAGAGCCACAATCTTGAAAATGATCCTCTACAGCGTGTTTCAAATGGAAACAAATGGGAACGTTGAAGGAAATACTTTTCCTGTCATTTTTTTGTTGTTGCAGAAAACAAGTTGGGGACTTGGAATTCCACATCACTCCTCTATTGATGATCAGGATTTCAAAATGGTGGCCTATTCCCATAAGGGTTGTTGGTTGTTTTGAAGGTGAACCTTCACTGTTGTATGTGTAAATTTATGAGATACTTTAATGGAATCCTCAGCCGTTTACAACTCCTGAGTTCCAACCCCACAGCTCCCATCTGAATTTATTTTCTGAGCATGCTTCTTCCTTTCTTCCATCTATCTGTCCGCTCCTTTCTGATACAGCCTCAGCACAGCACAGCACAACACATCAGGATGGCCCTGATGGGAGACATTTCAAACAAGCCAATGTATGTTGTGGGTGTTTGAACACAAGTCGCGGGGGGCGGGGTGGTTGGCGGTGACTTCCCACAGTTTTCAATCTCGCCGCGATGCCTCTTGCATTCAGAGAGGACGATAAAGAAATAAACCAACCCAGCTTTTATGTCACATTGCCTAAATATACAGTTTAAAAGGCGTCCTCAGACCCCGGCTCTACCGTTCCCATACCGAGTAGTGTTCACCAGAGGCACATACTGTATCTCTCCTCGTTAATTTTGTATTGTTCCCCAGCTGGTTCAAATCAGACCAGTATCCTGTTTGCATTGCAGCCACAAAATTCCTTTTTTCTTTCTATCTCTTGTAGTTTTTTTCGGGGGGGGGGGGGTCTCAGAAGAAAGACCAAGGGAAAAGCCGTTGTTGCACGATTCTGTTTTGATGATTTTGATTCAAATGAATTTGCCGGTGTGTTTTTATTCGAAACATCTGGTCCTCCAAACAGCCCATGGACATTCTTGTAAGTCTGTGATTCTTCCCTCAAGTTTATCTCTGCCTTCAGTATCACAGAACTTGTAGCTTCTAGCTCCTTGTATTTGCAGATGGCATTTCTGTTTGTTTTATCGCTCTTTGAGGGATATCTCATTTTTACTCCATTTGACCTTTTACTCCATTTGATCTTTCTTTTTTTACAGGTATTAGTGTGAATGAATGAGAACTTTCATAATTGACTCATCCTGAATGTATCCACTCGGGATGTCTTTTCCATAAGGAGTACATTAAGTGTAGGAATTTTGCCTATATGGTTCAATGTCTTCTATCTCAATAATGTAACATATGCTATTTTAGCAGATGCTTTCACCCAAAGCAACTTAGTCACGCGCGCAGGCATCTTACGTAGGAATGGAACCCACTTCCTGGTGTTGCAAGCGCCATGCTCTACCAACTGAGCTACAGAGGACCACAATAAAAATCAAACGAAATCAAAGTCGTTGTGACTGTGACTGTCACTGTCACGCCTGGTCTTGGACTTTGAAATCTTCAATGGACTAAATGTTGAATCAATCAGCAGTTCTGTTGTTGCATCTTTCTTTGTTCGTTTCATTCATGCCAATTGTATGGGAAGGTCAACTCGATTCGATGTTAAAGTTCAGGGAAACTTTCAGAACCACCAGCAAGGGATGTTATCTATCTATCCACCTTTGAGCTATAAGCTGTGTGAAAATATACGTATTGTCGACAATATGCATCACTGTTTCACCCTAATCATACTGCATTACAGCCATATTGATATTTTCAAAGGGAGTATGTGAGAGCCGGGAGCTACGGTTGTATACATCACCACATATCCATTATTGATGACATCATCATTATCCTCTCCTGCCTGGTCTGATCAATGAGTGCCTATAGCAGAACCAATAATGGAAACAGTATGTGAAGGTAACAGTATCTGAAAGCAGAGGAAACAGGTGATGATGATGATAGAACTCTGACTGCTTGGATGGATGGAGGTACGGTTGATTGACAGTCGAAGCAGCAGGGGTTGCCCCTGGAGATATCTGGCTCTAGAAAGTAGTTCTGAGGCCCAGTATAGTAAATTGGCCCTGGCGTGTAAACAAAAAACACCTAAAATGACTTGATTCAGCAGATCCTCATATCTGAGTCTGCCCTCTGTCTCCCGAGACAGACGTAAGTATTCATCAAATGATCAAAATGTATATTGATTCCTCTGCACATTAGCAGTTTAAAGGCAGGAGAGGAGTGTTTTGACAGAGTGAGCGAGTGTGCGAGAGCAGCGCAGGTTTGAATGATTCTGTTTGAAATAAGAATACAGGATGCAGCACTCCGAATCCCCATGTCTGCATATCTGAATAAGCAGAAGTTTAAACAGGCTGAAAGGGATTGCAAGAAAATCAAAACCAACCGACCGTCCGCAGTTCACAGGGTTATTCTCTATAGAGATTCGTCCTGGCAAATCACTGCTCAGAGATGTTATTTTCCAGAAAATAAGTAACATTAGAAGGTTGATGGAAATCACTGTCGATGTGCGGTGTTGATGCTTGCTTTCTCTATCTAAATGGTGAATTGTCTTTTTCTTTAGCATAACTGTTGGAAATGTCAACACAAAGCGCCCCTCTCCATTTTAAGACTGGAAGGAATTGTTGCTCATACTATCAATGTGATCGGTGTTTTGTGGAGCGTTGATTCCTGGGTTACTAAGGAAATAATGTTCAGGCAGATCTGGTAGAGTTAGTCATTATGGTATAGGCTTATGGTACAGGTAGTCATTATGGTATAGGCTTATGGTACATGTAATCATTGTGGCATTCTGTCAGGTACAAAATTATTGACACCCTTGATAATGAGCAAAAAATACTTATTTATTAATTATTTATGAAATAAATAATACAACTACTGAGCTAAATTGTATGCAAAAAATATAATATAATTTTATACTAATAAAATTGCTCAGAGAAAGAGATTTTGTTCAACAAGTAATAAAACATATTTTCAAAACGATAGGGGTATAAATATGATGGGCACCCCTGTTTTCAAGACCTTTCAATGCCTCACCTTGCGAGGATAACGGCACTGAGCCTTTTTCCAAAATGTCTTTTGAGATTGGAGGACACTTTGGGAGGAATCTTAGACCATTCCTCCATACAGAATCTTTCCAGATCCTCGATATCGTTTGTCTGCACTTATGGACTGCCCTCTTCAATTCAATCCACTGGTTTTCAATGGGATTCAAGTCCTTTCGAGGATAAAGACTCAGTGCCATTATCCTCACAAGGTAAGGTTTTGAAAGGTTTCGATAACAAGGGTTCCAATAATTGTGACCCTTATCTTTTTGAGTAAAAAGGATTTACGTGTTAAGCAAAATCTCTTTCTCTGAGCAATTCTATTAGTATAAAATAAAATAATTTTCCAATTTGTTTGAGTGAACTCCAAAAGTATTGGGACAGTGACACATTTGGTTTTGTTTTGGCTCTGTACTCCAGCACTTTGGATGTGAAATGATACAGTGCAGACTGTCAGCTTTAATTTAATATCAAGTGAACCTTTCAGAAATCACGGCACTTATTTTTTTTTACATAGTCCCTCCATTTTAGGGGACCAAAAGTATTGGGAAAATTTGCCTTATACACTGAGTATACCAAACATTAAGAACACCTGCTCTTTCCATGACATTGACCGACCAGGTGAATCCAGGTAAAGCAATGACCCCTTATTGATGTCACTAGTTAAATCCACTTCAATCCGTGTCTATGTCGCGGAACGAGCTTGTTCTTAATGTTTTGTATGCTCAGTGTAGTTCTGGCTAGTTTGAGAAGGACAAAACAAAACTTCTTCAAGATCCTTCAAACTGGGAAGGCAACCAAATCATGGAGAGTCCTCATACAATCCACGGATGATACTCTCTTCTGGGCCCCGGCCGCATGCACTATCTGTCCTGTCCTCCAATTCAAGGTGTCTGGTGCTAAATTGCTTTTGTCTGTAGTCTGCATTAGTCATTATTGTGTGTGTAAGCAGCTCCAATGGGATTGGGTAATTAGGATCCTGACACGGCGTCCGTGAGCGGGCTGAGTGAATCCGAAATGAAGGCAAATGAAAGCAAATTCCTTCGAGGGGGACGGAGAAGGAGATCTTGCCGCCACAGTTGCGCCCACTAATTTTCTTGGAGCTCCTAGTTAGGTTCATTTCATTCTTCCCAAATGAACAGAGCGGGTTTCATAACAGACACACACACACACACAAATAAATGAGAACGAGAAAGCAAATGCATCTATCTGTTGATTTACTTGTTTATTATCGAGTGTGCTTTTGATAGAGAAGCAGTTTGCATTCATGGAATTGTTTGACCTTTGTAGAGGCATCTGCAAAATAGACAAAACGGTTTTGACAGCACACAAACAAAGACAGTTTATACAGTGTTACGGAGGAATGAGGAAAAACCAAGCAGGGTGGGGTAGTCGTTCATTGGCACAGCAATGGCTTCATCTCCATATATTTTGTATGCAATTACAGATCCACTGCAAGGCCTGCACAGTTTTCTGATTGTCTGATGCTCAGAATCACTGATCTTAACAGAAGCACTTTGGTAATGTTGCCGTATGGTGGGATTTGATATTCCTACAGTACAACAGGGCGTTTGTCTAGTGGCCAATCTGTTGGGCTCTTGAGTATGTCCATCATCTTTAATGCATAGGACATCTTATTCCAGTAACCATCCATCACAATTGCTATATCAGTAACAGGTGTTTGTTTAAAGCTAATAACTAATGTTGTGTTGAGAATTATACACTCATATCAACATAATATCTGACACTATACAGGACAACCTTTGTTTTCCAGAATGTCCTTAGTTTCCCAGTGGTAGGTCTTATTCAGGAAGTCACACTGTAGCAAAATGTTTCCAAACATTCTGAAACCGAAAACAAAAATGATCATTTCTTATTGGCATAGTCACGGTGGTCCATCCCTATTTTCCTCTCATTATTGCCAAATGAATGTGACCCTAATGTGTCCTTTGATGTGTTGTGTTATCAGGTGGAGTTGCTGCAGAGCCACCATGAGGCCCAGAGGGATGCCCTGGACCAGCTGAGCCTGAAGCTGAACAGCCAGCAGTACTGCACTGGCACCAACAGGAGGACTGGGAGGGAGTACACACAGATGTCCAAGAACAACAGGTAGAATGCCACCATTGACCCTTAGGGCCACCATACTTACATTTACATTTACATTTAAGTCATTTAGCAGACGCTCTTATCCAGAACGACTTACAAATTGGTGCATTCACCTTATGACATCCAGTGGAACAGTCACTTTACAATAGTGCATCTAAATCTTAAAGGGGGGGTGAGAGGGAATACTTATCCTATCCTAGGGGACCCACTTGGTTATGTTATACAGACCCACAATCAGACCTCTTCGATTTAGGTAGCCTACTGTATGAGCCAGCCCCATCTGGTATTTTATCTTGAAAATTGGTATTTTATCTTAAAACAGGGACATTTATTTTGAAATGGGGTCTTTTATTTTGACATCAAATGATTTACTGAGCTGAGAAAAATATACAGACAATGGAAGCAACTCAATGATAACTGTTAGTCACTGAGGGTTTGTTTTCGCTACCACTATAAATACTAAAGCTTGGGGACAATGTGGTCTCTTGCAAAGAAGAAGAAAGCTTTCTCTTTCTACAAGAGAAGTTGCTCTGTCAATTTAAGCATTCTGTTTATTCACAGTGGAATGAAATGTCACACACACTTTTATAATTTGGGGGTCACGTTCTTAACATTGTAATCTGGCGTGTACAGCACCACTCTTTGTCACGGCGCTTTTTGACTGTTTCACGCCTTACTTTGATGGTCTCTCTCCCCCAGTGGTTATCGCCAACAGACAGAAGCTAGCTACTGTTTACAAGGTTCTGCTCCACTCACTGGGAAAGACGCTCTTAAAAGACTAGGAACTGGAGAGCCATGTTCGTTGTGCTAATGATAAGCAGTGGAGGAGTGAGTGGACTCCCAAGCACAGTGCTATTGTTGTTTGGCAACTGTACAGTACAACATTTTAGAACAAGAATTCTATATACAGTTGTGGTCAAATATATTGGCACCCTTTGCATGATTCACTATTTCTTATCAAATAAGTTGGAAGAAAGAAAACTTTGTGTTCACATGTGTATTTGTTTGATTTACAACGTCAAAGGACCAAAAAATTATAAGTCCAAAAATGGGCTGGACTAAATAATTCCAAATTCAAATTACGTAGGTACCATTCTATTTACTCCACTCCAGCCATTACAACAAGCCTGTCCTCCGATATTTCAACCCACCAACCACAACTGTTAGGTAGGTTACATTTCAGTGTCTCCTCCCCAGTCAGTCCTGCAGCAGACAGAGAGTGAGTCAGTCTCTGTAACTCAGGAGTCCAGACCCAGCTGACTCCCCTCCCTTGGCTTTGAATCAAGCCTCCTTTTAATCCTTTTAAGCCTCTCATTCTAATGATTTATTTGGTAGAAAACCATAATGATCCTTTGAATTTTAATGACGGCTGCCTGCTCAAGGATTCATTGTTTTGACTCTTTGGCCCTTACCTTTAAATGGAAACGTCTTCGGGAAGGAGCTGTCGAAATCTATAGCCGGGGCTGCCGCTCCTCTCTTCTTTGCTTGCTAGCTCGCCACCACCACTGCGTTTTCAGGCCTGTCGGCTCACTAGCACACCTCTCAACCTTGATAATTACAGAATGGCTGTCAGTCACTGAGACCGAAGCTATTCCCTGTATAGTGCACTTCTTTCGGCCAAAGACCCATCCTATTCCCTATAAAGTGTACTACTTTCCCACCCTACTCCCTATATAATACACTACTTTTGGCAAGAGCGCTATATACAGTTGAAGTCAGAAGTTTACATACACCTAGGTTGGTGTCATTAAAACTATTTTTTTTAAACCACTCCATAAATTTCTTGTTAACAAACTATAGTTTTGGCAAGTCGGTTAGGACATCTACTTTGTGCATGACACAAGTCATTTTTTCCAACAATTGCTAACAGACAGATTATTTCACTTATAATTCACTGTATCACAATTCCAGTGGGTCAGAAGTTTACATTCACTAAGTTGACTGTGCGTTTAAACAGCTTGGAAAATTCCAGAAAATTATGTCATGGCTTTATAAGCTTCTGAAAGGCTAATTTACATTATTTGAGTCAATTGGAGGTGTACCCGTGACTGTATTTCAAGGCATACCTTCAAACTCAGTGCGTCTTTGCTTGACACCATGGGAAAATCAAAAGAAATCAGCCAAGACATCAGAAACAAAATTGTAGACCTCCACAAGTCTGGTTCATCCTTAGGAGCAATTTCCGAACGCCTGACGTAGCCACGTTCATCTGTACAAACAATAATTTGCAAGTATAAACACCATGGGACCACGCAGCCGTCATACTGCTCAGGAAGGAGACGCATTCTGTCTCCTAGAGATGAACGTACTTTGGTGCGAAAAGTGCAAATCAATCCCAGAACAACAGCAAATGACCTTGTGAAGATGCTGGAGGAAAAGGTACAAAAGTATCTATATCCACAGTAAAACGTGTCCTATATCGACATAACCTGAAAGGCCGCTCAGCAAGGAAGAAGCCACTGCTCAAAAACTGCCATAAAAAGCCAGACTACGGTTTACAACTGCACATGGGGACAAAGATTGTACGTTTTGGAGAAATGTCCTCTGGTCTGATGAAAATAGATGGCATCATGAGGGAGGAAAATTATTTGGATATATTGAAGCAACATCTCAAGACATCAGTCAGGAAGTTAAAGCTTGGTCGAAAATGGGTCCAAATGGACAATAACCCCAAGCATACTTCCAAAGTTGTGGCAAAATGGCTTAAGGACAACGAAGTCAAGGTATTGGAGTGGCCATCACAAAGCCCTGACCTCAATCCTATAGAACATTTGTGGGTAGAACTGAAAAAGCATATGTGAGCAAGGATCCTACATACCTGACTCACCAGCTCTGTCAGAAGGAATGGGCCAAAATTCTCCCAGCTTATGTGGGAAACTTGTGGAAGGCTATCCGAAAAGTTTGACCCAAGTTAAACAATTTAAAGGCAATGCTAGCAAATACTAATTGAGTGTATGTAAACTTCTGACCCACTGGGAATGTGATGACAGAAATGCTGAAATAAATCATTATCTCTACTATTATTCTGACATTTCACATTCTTAAAATAAAGTATTGATCCTAACTGACCTAAGACATGGAGTTTCTACTAGGATTAAATGTCAGGAATTGTGAAAAACTGAGTTGAAATGTAATTGGCTAAGGTGTATGTAACCCTCCGACTTCAACTGTATATAGGGAATCGGGTGCCATTTCAGGTTTAAAGATATCATACAGGCAGGGATGTTAGATGTTAATTTCCCTCGTTAGTAGCAGGCGGGATTAACACCATCAATTAAAGGGGCCTTTCTATGAAAGTGTCACTTTAAGTGAGATGTGAGGAGTGTCAATAAGGCGTCCAACCTTTCCTTCCTATTGCTCAGAGTGACATGGCGGCTCCAGTGATGGGCGGTGGTGATGAATTAGGTACAGTAGCGCTGCTCTCATATCAGCCAGCCAGCACTCCTCTGAGTGGGGGAGATTGATGTTAAATGGATTTGAAAAGAATAGAGGACGGAAATGCATCCATTTCAGACGCTAGCGTGTCTGTCAGCTCGGCTGGGGCTGTAGTGTGCGACACCCACCCATCCATCCGCAGAGCACAGACCTAGCATCCCTACGGTTAACAGGGTAACATTTAATGGATGTCTACTTTCATCGGAGGGAGGGAGGGAATGAACTGGGAAGAGTACTGCCAAAAGGGAGGGTTTGAAGGTTTAGTTTAGTTGAGGAGACATACAGACAGTACAGTAAGCTTTGTACACAACCAAGGCAACTGATAGAGAAAGATTCTGACAGATCAAAAGGCTATAATGTAGCTCTGCTAAATGGATCCTGCTGTGTGAGGCTTGATTTTATTCCCGTATTTGTTTGTTTGGTTAGATGCCCGCAGAGATCTTGTTCTACAAGCATTTAGTTTTGTATTAGCGAGGAAAAAACAATATCGCGGAAGGAATATTGTAACGTATTTATCAGTTTAGCTTACAAAAGGCCTACAGCAGCCGCCGTATAATGAGTTGTGGAGTTGAATGCCTTAGGGTGACTTCCTCGAGCTTTACTTGTCACACGGTTTCTCATTTTCTGTCTCCCCTGTTTTGTTATGATCAGTGACTTCTGTATAACAAGGACTAAAATATTCATATTTTCCCCAACGTCATTTTGTTTCATCAATGTCTGCTTGAAAATGCTAATACATACAGCTCCGCCATGCTTGTTGAAATTACATATGTAGTACTAAGCCAAAACTCAAGCCCGCTCCTGTGTTAACTTTGTTTCTGCTATAAATTAAAATAAAGAGGGTGTTGATATTTCCCTCCAGTTTGATGGTTATTCATGTAATCTCATTCATAGTCGTTTCTTTCTTCAGGGACAACTCAGTTGATTGCTTTGTGAATGGAAGTCGAGCGAAGGGACGAGAACGCCATCGGCAGCCTGACACAACTGTCAATGTGTCCAGAGCAGCCCAGGCGAATTCCAAAACAATTTGAACCACTAATGTTTATAAACATGTAGCCACCCGCCGAGTCTAAAAAACCAAACCAAACCCCTGACAGTAATGTGTATGTTTGAGCAATTGCCCTTGTTCCTTTCATAAATATTTGATGTTATTTCATGTCAGGGGCTGGGGAAGGGGAAGGAGGGGCTGGGGTGTGACGGAGGTAGGGAGGAAGGAGAGTTGAAGTCATGTTTAATTAAGATGTTTCTGTGCTATAGAGATAGGTGTCACTCACCAGCTGGGTCAGAGATTCAGTGTGCGTCTAACCCTGTTCACACCTTCTGCACCCTCATGAACCCAGCATTCCACTGACGGGCCATGGTAATTACCACCACTTGTCAAATATTCCCTCTGTAATGTCCAGCTGCCTTTCCCTCTTTTCAACCTAATGGTTAAGCTGAGGAAGAGGTGGGCATTGGGGGGTGGGCGTTTAGCAGGGGTTTAGTGGGATATTTCGCAGGGGCGTCGTCTCTAACCCCAGCTCTTCCTCCTTGTCTTCTTCTCCCTCCTCCCTTCCACTATCCTCTCCCCTCTACTCCCCCCCTCTCTCCTCCCTCTTCCCATCTCCTCTTCTCAATCATTCCCTTCTCCCTCTCCTCCCTCCTTCCTCTCCTCCCTCCTTCCTGTCCTCCAGTCTGCAGGAGTTTGAGTCAGACTTCCAGGAGCTCTGGGATTGGCTTATGGACATGGACTCGGTGGTGACGGACAGCTACAAGCTGATGATGTCAGAGGAACAACAGCAGTATCTCTACAAGGTGAATGGCTATTACTGGATGCCTGTTACAGTATGGATGTTACTAGCTGGCTGTAACTGGATGTTACTGGATGGCTGTATCCTGTTAATGTATGGATATTACTGGATGACTGTTACTGAATGACTGTTACTGGATGCCTGTTACTGTATGGGTATTACTAGCTGGCTGTTACTGTATGGATGTATCCTGTTACTGGATGGATGCTATTGGATGGATGTTACTGGATGCCTGTTACTAGCTGGCTATAACAGGATGTTACTGGATGGATGTATCTTGTTACTGTATGGATGTTACTGTCTGGATGTATCCTGTTACTGTATGGATGTTACTGGATGGATGTATCTTGTTACTGGATGGATGCTATTGGATGGATGTTACTGGATGCCTGTTACTAGCTGGCTGTAACAGGATGTTACTGGATGGATGTATCTTGTTACTGTATGGATGTTACTGTCTGGATGTATCCTGTTACTGTTTGGATGTTACTGGATGGATGTATCTTGTTACTGTATGGATGTTACTGTCTGGATGTATCCTGTTACTGTATGGATGTTACTGGATGGATGTATCTTGTTACTGTATGGATTTTACTGGATGGATGTTACTGGATGGATGTTTTCTTACTGAATGGATGTTACTGTCTGGATATATCCTGTTACTGTATGGATGTTACTGGATGTATGTATCTTGTTACTGTATGGATGTTACTGTCTGGATGTATCCTGTTACTGTATGGATGTTACTGGATGGATGTATCTTGTTACTGGATGGATGTAATTGGATGGATGTTACTGGATGCCTGTTACTAGCTGGCTGTAACAGGATGTTACTGGATGGATGTATCTTGTTACTGTATGGATGTTACTGTCTGGATGTATCTTGTTACTGGATGGATGTTACTGTATGGATGTTTTCTTACTGTATGGATGTTACTGTCTGGATGTTACTGTATGGATGTTACTGTATGGATGTTACTGTATGGATGCATCCTGTTACTGTATGGATGTTACTGGATGGATGTTACTGTATGGATGTTACTGGATGAATTTATCCTGTATTGATTTTACTTTTCTGATGTTACTGTATGGATTTGGCTTTATGGATGTTACTGTCTGGATGTTACTGTATGGATGTTACTGGATGGATGTTGCTGTATGGATGTTACTTTCTGGATGTTATTGTATGGATGTTACTGGATGGATGTTACTGGATGGATGTATCCTGTATTGATGTTACTTTTTGGATGTTGCTGTATGGATGTTACTGTCTGGATGTTACTGTATGGATGTTACTGTCTGGATGTTACTGTTTGGATGTTACTGTCTGGATGTTACTGTTTGGATGTTACTGTTTGGATGTTACTGTCTGGATGTTACTGGATGGATGTTACTGTATGGATGTTACTGTATGGATGTTACTGTCTGGATGTTACTGGATGGATGTTGCTGTATGGATGTTACTGTCTGGATGTTACTGTATGGATGTTACTGTCTGGATGTTACTGTTTGGATGTTACTGTCTGGATGTTACTGTTTGGATGTTACTGTTTGGATGTTACTGTCTGGATGTTACTGGATGGATGTATCCTGTTACTGTATGGATGTTACTGTATGGATGTTACTGTATGGATTTTGCTGTTTGGATGTTACTGTCTGGATGTTACTGTATGGATGTTACTGGATGGATGTATCCTGTTACTGTATGGATGTTACTTTGTGGATGCATCCTGTTACTGTATGGATGTTACTGTTTGGATGTTACTGTTTGGATGTTACTGTTTGGATGTTACTGTATGGATGTTACTGCATCGATGTATCCTGTTACTGTATTGATGTTAATGTATGGGTGCATCCTGTTACTGTCTGGACGTTACTGTTTGGATGTCACTGAATGGCTGTTACTGCATCAATGTATCCTGTTACTGTATGGATGTTACTGTATGGATGTTACTGTATGGATGTATCATGTTACTGTATTGATGTTAATGTATGGATGCATCCTGTTACTGTCTGGATGTTACTGTCTGGATGTTACTGTATGGATGTTACTGTATGGATGTTACTTTATGGATGTATCCAATTTGTAAGTCGCTCTGGATAAGAGCATCTGCTAAATGACTTAAATGTAAATGTAATGTAAATGTTACTGTATGGATGTTACTGGATGGATATTACTGGATGGATGTTTCTTTATGGATGTATCCTGTTACTGTATGGATGTTACTGTATGGATGTTACTGGATTGATTTTACTGTATGAATGTTACTGTGTGGATGTATCCTGTTACTGTATGGATGTTACTGTATGGATGTTACTGATGGATGTTACTTTATGGATGTATCCTGTTACTGTATGGATGTTACTTTATGGATGATACTGGATGGATGTTACTGGATGGATGTTACTTTATGGATGTATCCTGTTACTGTATGGATGTTACTGTATGGATGTTACTTTATGGATGTTACTGGATGGATGTTACTGGATGGATGTTGCTGGATGGATGTTACTGGATGGATGTTGCTGGATAGATGTTACTGGATTGATGTATCCTGTTACTGTATGGATGTTACTGTTTGGATGTTACTGTTTGGATGTTACTGTATGGATGTTACTGCATCGATGTATCCTGTTACTGTATGGATGTTACTGTATGGATGTTCCTGTATGGATGTATCCTTTTACTGTATTGATGTTAATGTATGGGTGCATCCTGTTACTGTTTGGATGTTACTGTTTGGATGTTACTGAATGGCTGTTACTGCATCAATGTATCCTGTTACTGTATGGATGTTACTGTATGGATGTTACTGCATGGATGTTACTGTTTGGATGTTACTGTATGGATGTTACTGCATGGATGTATCCTGTTACTGTATGGATGTTACTGTATGGATGTTCCTGTATGGATGTATCCTGTTACTGTATTGATGGATATGCATCCTGTTACTGTTTGGATGTTACTGTTTGGATGTTACTGAATGGCTGTTACTGCATCAATGTATCCTGTTACTGTCTGGATGTTACTGTATGGATGTTACTGTATGGATGTTACTTTATGGATGTATCCTGTTACTGTATGGATGTTACTGGATGGATGTTTCTTTATGGATATATCCTGTTACTGTATGGATGTTACTGTATGGATGTTACTGGATTGATTTTACTGTATGGATGTTACTGTGTGGATGTATCCTGTTACTGTATGGATGTTACTGGATGGATGTTACTGGATGGATGTTACTTTATGGATGTATCCTGTTACTGTATGGATGTTACTTTATGGATGTTACTGGATGGATGTTACTGGATGGATGTTGCTGGATGGATGTATCCTGTTACTGTATGGATGTTACTGTATGGATGTTACTGTATGGATGTTACTGCATGGATGTTACTGGATGGATGTTACTGGATGGATGTTACTGCATGGATGTTACTGGATGGATGTTACTGGATGGATGTATCCTGTTACTCTATGGATGTTACTTTTTGGGTGTTACTGGATGGATGTTACTGTCTGTATGGTGGATGGTGGTGCACTATGCCCCATGGCGAGGGCCTGGCCTACTAGCTTGTAATCACATTCTCCTTAGCCGGGCCCTGGAAGAGGTGGTGTGTGTGTGTGAGGGGGTCTTTAGTAATCCTCTTCATGCACCTCCCTACCTCTGACCCCCCACACCATAGCTAACATCCTGATTGCCAGAAAGCTCCCATTATCACATTCCATTAAGGTGTGATTTCATAAAAGTCTAAAGATCTCTTGCGATGAACGGAAACAAAAGAGAGGGAGGCATTAACGTTTTACTGCAGTGGGCTAAATCAGGGTCACGCAGAGTGTTTCTTGGTCGTCTTAAACAAATCTACTTTGAAACCCAAGTATGCACCTCACACACATGGTTCTGGGCTTAAAAAGAGAAGACACCTGTACCATGTCAGATAAAGAGTTGAAATGTATTACATTTTGAGTTTGCCTCCCAATATTACATTTTATATACATCACAGAAGACTGAAATATAACAAAACCGTTTGACAAAGAAACACCAGATTTTCAGAAGGTTTTTTAATGTTATGCAATTCCGAAATATATGAATAACATTCGGCCCATGAGACCACTAGGTCATTTGACTGCAGGAAAGGGCTACTGACCAGACTGCAACCAAATGAATGTATGGAAACGCACAGAGCACAGGGTGTTCTGATATGAGGTCTCAGACACACTTCTGTCCTTCAGATGCTACCTTCCCTCAGAGGCATGGAAAGAAGGACACAGAGGGAAAGAGGAAGGGAGAGAGGGAGACAGAGATGGAGAGAACGAGGGAGTCAGAGCGATAGGAGAGAGCAATAGAAAATAGCAAGCAATAGATTGAGGTTCCTATTTTGTCACAGCCTTTATAGGCACCTTGTCTCAATGAATTTTTATTAGTGATAGATAAAACTAGCCATATTGTGTTAAGTCAATATGTTTGTTCCTGATTAAAACAAACTGATTTGGGCCCTGATATTGATTTAATTTCCTCCAATGCTAATAAATATGTACTACACTGCCCGTTTGTTTTACATTTCTCCCTACACCTGCACTCTGTTGTTTATCTGGCTAACACTGGATTGATTGAAAAAGGTAAGTGTGTGTGTTGGTCCTGTGTTGCTGGCTGGCAAGCAGGCAGGCAGGCAGGCAGGCAGGCAGGCAGGCAGGCAGGCAGGCAGGCAGGCAGGCAGGCAGGCAGGCAGGCAGGCAGGCAGCCTGTTGTTTGCCGAGGCTAGGGGATTTTATCATAGGTGAGGGAGAGAGGGCTGACTGCTGGGAGGCACAGGCTGTAAATCAAGCTCATTTAGGCTATTTTTATTACTGTACTGATTCTGACACTCGTCATCCTTGAATTGCTTTGAGCATATGGCATATTTCGAAAGAGCAGATTGTGAATCATAAAGAAATCAAATGAATAACCACCTTCAGAACTGGAAACAACATAATGACAAGAAATGGCTCCCCAACAGCCTTCTCCTCCTCCCTCTGCACACATTTTCATTTCCAAACTGCAGAAGGTCACAGTCAAGGTCAAAACTAATCTTCTCTCATCTTGCATATTGACCTCACCATTAGTCATATCTTAAGTGATGAAGTAGGAAATATCACATCATTTCCTTTTTTTATACTGTCATTATATGACAGAGCCTTTATACTTTCAGAAAATGGTGCCTAGCCCACAATTATATCTATTATACTCTCCTGTATGAAATCTAACAGGAATATCTGAGATAGTGACAGTTCCTCCCACTACATTTCCTACCCATCATTGTCGTCTTTATTTTTCAATTTAGAAAATTTGAGCTGTGTCATTTTTCCCACGCAAAACATTAAGAAAAATGTATTATCTTTTCCGTCACTTTGCACATCAAAATCCACATGAAATGGATAACTGACCACACAATCTACATTTTCCAATGGCCATCTCAGTCCTCCGGACTGGAACACCCATTGAGAGCCTGTGGTTTGAATTGAAGAGGGCAGTACACAAGCGAAAACGAAGGATATCAAGGAGGACTGGTCTAAGATCACTCCCAATGTGTTCTCCAATCACAAATAAAAACATTGAGAAAAAGGCTCAGTCTTGCTATCCTCGCAAGGGGATAGAGTATTGACCCCCAATCTTTTTGAGTTCTTTTTTTTATTACATGTTAAACACATTGTATTTATTTGAGCAATTGTATTAGTATAAAATTATTAACATTTAAAAAAAATTGGAGCATACAATATACAGAAGCTCAGTATTTGTATTATTTATTTTAAACAGTCTTTTTAGCTCGTCTTTATCAAGAGATCAAATCATGTTGGACCCCACTGTAAATATCCCTCAGTGGCAGACTAGACATCAAGTGCTGAGCTGGTGTTGGCTTGGTGTCTGTGTTGCCTTCTTTATGGTGTAACCATCCACATCAACACTACAGCGGTGGTGGTGATGCCCTCTCAGTTGACTTCTGACAGTCAGAATACATTTCACTTATCTGCGCTGATCAGAGAGCCACTTCTTTAGAGTGAGCCACCGCTGAATATTAGACAGGAGTGTAACCCCGGCCTTATGGCATCGTATTGTCAAACATTTGATCTCTATTTTGTGGCTAGATCAATCAGAACAAAATGTTGTTCACAGGGACATTGATTACTTCCATGTACTCTGCAGACCGAGTGATGATCTTCACTGATGATCAAGCTACAGTTGTGGAGTGTAACTTTAATTTGTGGCCCTTTCGTCTGGACGTTGTTGACGGTATCCGTCAATGACAATCACCTCCAAATTATTGATTAACTGAAAGAGCAGCTTAATTCGTCCATTGGAGGTTAACTAAAATATTCATCTGATCATGAATATTCATGAAGGTGATGCATTCATGAATATTAAATAACTTAGAGTTTTTTTATGGGCCAAGTTCTCTGTAAAATATTGATACATTCTCATAGTATTTGTGCCCTGTTGGTAGAACACAGAAAATGTGTAGATTAATGCTACATTGGTTAGGTAGATCAAAATATCTGTATTGATCTTCAAATATTCTTATTAAAATCTTACCCTATTTGACTTCTTAGATGCATATGGGGCGGCAGGTAGCCTAGTGGTTGGACTGGTAACTGAAAGGTTGCAAGATCGAATCCCCGAGCTGACAAGGTAAAAATTTGTCGTTCTACGCCTGAACAAGGCAGTTATTCCACTGTTCCTTAGGCTGTCATTGAAAATAAGAATTTGTTCTTAACTGACTTGCCTCGTTAAATTATGAAAAATATGCATTAATTCTATAAAATCCTATTTAATATTTATTCTATGTGACTTCTCATTCGAACTTCCGGGGAGACAATATGGCAGCATGCGATGAGTGAGATTATCCATTGTAGCCTGTCTGTGTGTGTTTACAGTTCAGGGCTCCTCTCCCTCATTAGACTTTTCATCTCTCTTTACCTCACGTGACAGTTGACGGCTCTGCTCTGCTCAGTATGAATATTACAACCATTATCTCTAATCCTCCATATAGAACACAGAACAAATGGAAAACATAGCTAGAACACAGTATTTATCTGAGGGAGAATGACAATCAGAATGTTGATATCTAGACTCCTGTTTATTAGAGGACTGCTCAGATCAGTGAGTGCCGAGGAAGTGGAGCGTGTGTGTGTGTGTTGGTGTTAATCTGCATTATGCCTGGCTACATGCGTGTGGGTGGTTAGGCATGGTGGAGCTACAAAGGCGAGGAGTGTGTGTGTGTGTTTGTGTGTGTGTGTGACACAGTGCTGTGTTTTATATATCTGGAAGGAGCAGGTGGTGTTTAATGTGGAGACTCAGCTCCATGGGGCTCTCTCTCTCCAGTCACTCACTGTCAGACACAAACACTACACACACACACACACAGACACACACACTGTGGCGGTGATACTGCTGGAACCATCCACACATTCATTGTTGAACACACATGCACACACACACATGCCTGGCTGCATTAGTAATTTTCAATAATTCATAGTGAAGGCATAATGAGAGTGGAGAGTTAATTTGTTGACACTGTGTTCCATGAGAAGTAATGCAGTAGCTGTCTGTAGTTTAATTCAAGTAATGTTTGACTCTCCTCCCGTGTCATTTTAGACGGTCGTCGTGAGTCACTTCACCATGGGAGAGCGGGGAGCAGAACAGTTTCCCTCAAAGCTGCCGCTTGAATTGACCAGAAATAATAACAAGCCCTTCTTATCTTCGCTTGCGTACATTCTCGCCTTTTTGATAACAATTTTATTTTCAATGACAGTGTCTCTTGTTCAAATGTAGCCTGAATCAAAACCCTGCTGATGGAGTACCATGCCTGGCTGTCTGTATCTTCTAATGAAGTTGTGAAGTGTTCTCATCCTTGCCACCTCTCTCAGTATGAATAGATTGACTGCAATTAAAAGCCACAGTGTGTTTCTAGAACACTGTGATTCAGCCCATCTCCAGGGCAACCAGAGTGTCACTTCCAAAAGTAAACCAAATATTTTTTGGGAGGCGGGG
Organism: Oncorhynchus gorbuscha; assembly: GCF_021184085.1. Taxonomy (NCBI): domain Eukaryota; kingdom Metazoa; phylum Chordata; class Actinopteri; order Salmoniformes; family Salmonidae; genus Oncorhynchus; species Oncorhynchus gorbuscha. Next base: position 34,535,846 of record NC_060189.1, read on the forward strand.
ACTCTACAATTAATTAAACACTTCTGGGAGGGACAGTTTGCAAGCGAAGAAGTGACTGTTCATTGAAATCACATGTGGACAGGGAGGCGCTTGGGGTTGAGGTGAATGTATGGGTGTGAGTTGTGTGTTGTGTGTGAGTATGTAGAAGGTTTCATTCTGATTAAAGGGAAACATTTCATCCATCCATAGATGCAGTAGCTATAGAGAAACATCATAATGACATGGTGGGGTTAGTGCTGGCACTGCCTTCAGTCAGCTAACAATCCTCCATTGAGTTGAGTGTCCCACTCCTGGGCTCCTTACCAAGTGGCACAGAATGACTACCCCTCACCAGGCCAATCTTTCACATCTCGCCTCTGTCTACTCTGTCACACCTCCTGACTCTTGGTTCACCTCCAACCTAACCCACCACGTTTCCTTCCCAACACAGCCAAGCCATCACCCCCCCTCCCCTCCCACCCCCCACCCTGCACAGCCAATACCCCTTCACCCCGTATCACCCCTTCTATCGGCAGCTTTGGGTCAGATGCCAGTGTTGCTATACAAAGGCCTCTGTGTTGGTTGGGGAGGCTAATGTTTGCTGCTGCTTTGTGTGTGTTTGTGTGTGTATGTACACGTATGCGTGTTCGTGCATTATTGCGCTTCTACATTCTGTGTGTGCGTGTGTGTGTGTGCTTGTACATTGTGTATGCTTGTACCAGATGGCTGCTTGCGATGCGAATGGGCTCAGAAAATGGGAGTCATACCACAGGGGAAAGATGCAACACGCAGCAAAGCCTTGTAGTTCTAGGATGGAGAATCGGAGATCAAACTATGGCCAGCTGCCCCTTCTCAGTGCTGGGATCTGAGGGCAGGTCTTCCTCTTATAGCCTTAAGTCATTCTGACAGGTGGAAACACAATACCCAGCATCGGAGTTGAGGGAAGGAACAAAACTCTTTGTCTACATCAACAAATCCGTCACATTTTAGAAGAGAACATTTGTAAAGTCACAACCTTTTACTTTTGAAAAGCTTTAATTATTTTCGAGAAACAACATGTAACTACCTTGATTGATTGTTAGATTGAGAGGATTGGATGAGCAAAGCAGACCAAGACAGGGAAAGAGGGGGAGAAAGAGAGAGAGAATGGAGGATAGGAAACAATAGAGTAGAAATAAGCAGAAAGAAGAAGGGAAAGCATTACTGTTTGAGGAGGGTGTAGTTGTTAGGCTCTTAGAAGGGGTAGTTTTTAGGCTCTTATTAAAGGGAAACTTCACCACTAGACATTATTTGGGGTGTTCTTCCATTCTTTCTATATAATGATGAGTTATGAGAGGTGTTTCAGACATAATTATGTACCATAGCATTTTATTTATTTATTTTTTATGCCGGGAGAGTTCAAACAATAACGTAATTGGTTGACTGAGCCTGCTGTCTGATGGAGTCATGGAGTCATGTTTTGTAGCAATTATTGTGGCCTTTGTGTTTCGCGGATTAAACGATCACGCTAGCAGCGGGTAGATACGGTTGTCCTTGTTCAATAGAGCCATTGGACTTGTCACAGTGATGTTCCTATCTGCCACGATATTGCACAATTTCTAGGTTTACTCATTTTCCCTGGCTTTGTAAATACTACAGTCTGACGGGAGCTCTACTTCCTTGTCCAATTGTATTCCCACCCTCGAAGGCAGTCTTTTCAAAACGGGTGTAGTACTAGTTTCTCCAGGTTCACGGGAGTTGAGACCAGCAAGCAGCAATGGGGAGCCACGGTCAGACTCTGACTGGTGGTGCCTATGCAGGTGTTGTCCAGCCATGCCAACAGCAGAGGAATGTCTGTGCGGCAACACATTTGATGGTGGACAGTTCTTATTAGAGAGGGTCACTGCAGACCCCATGGATCGTGTGTGTGTGTGACAGACCATTGACGCTCATATGGATAGAGGGGTGCTGGAGACGTTCTTCAGAACGTCCAAGATCAACTGGCGGCGGCAGCCTAGACCAGCTGGACAAGGAGGGAAAGGGACAAACAAGTTGGTTGTTTTGCTGTCGGTAGCTAGCTAGCAATATAAGCTCTCTTTTTACTCAAGGCAGTGTTGTTCAGTGCATTATCATTGAGCTAATGTACAGTAGTCTAACATTATAGCTAGCTAGCTATTGTTAGCTAGCTAGCGTCAGTGCATCTCATTAGGAGCACAACTGGAGAAATGTTTTGATGATGATGATGATGAGTAAATGAATGACTTTGGCTTTATGACACATATTAGTCTTAGGCTAACTACACCTATGTGTTGTAGCTAGCTAGCTAACATGTATCTGTGACGTAATATTCTGCCTCATGCTGCTACAGTAAGAATACAGACTGTAGACAATGATTGCCCAAGAAAGTCAAATAGTGTTTTAGTCATTCTCTTACAGACAATACTGCTTAGTTGCCTAAAGATTATTTTTGGAGTTTGTGTTTGTTCCAGGTGGGGAGAAGCTAGGCAGAGGACATCGAATCCCCTTGCCTGCATGTGCTTGTTGGGGCCATTTGAGCAATTTATCCCTCACACAGTATTTTGGATACAAAGAAGTTGATGACTCAAGAGTAGATGTGAAAGGTCCATAACAACAATCTCCCCAAAGTGACTATGAACACCTCACTGCACCCCCAAAGAAAACATAATATGCAAGTATTCCCTTCGTAGAACTGTAGTATTTATTATACACGTTAGTAGTATATTTTTCTTCTACTGTATATATGTCATATATTGCCATAAGATATGGATCCTGAGTGGACAGCAGTCTAAGGCGCTGCATCTCAGTGCTAGAGGTGTCAATGCAGACCCTGGTTTGATCCCGGGCTGTATCACAACCGGCCGTGATCGGGAGTCCCATAAGGCGGCACACAATTGGCCCAGCGTCGTCCAGGTTAGGGGAGAGTTTGGCCAGGGTAGGCCGTCATTGTAAAAGAAGAATTTGTTCTTAGCTGACTTGCCTAGTTAAATAAAAAAATACAAATAAAATAACTGTTCCTGCATACTGCGTTGTAAACTCACCTCGGTCTCTAGAGCAAATAAACTTTTTCTTAAATACAAGGCCTGTCTACTTACTTGCTACATTGATTAACTAATCTATTATTTTATTGAAACATTTTTACTTGCCAACAAATTAAAGTTGAAATGATACACCAACTCACTGCATATATTTTTTGGGCAGTAAGATTGTAGCAAGTTACCTTCAAGTACATTTCATGAAGATCACAATGAATTGATCCAGAAGTTGAAGTCAACACTTTATTGGTTTCTTATGTAGCTGGAATCATTTCGTCACGTGTCAGTACACTTTTGAAAAATATTATAGAAAACATTTAATCAAACTCAGTTAAATACATATCTACAATAGCTAGCCATATCTATAACACGATGCATTTGTGAGCATACCAGGCATTCTATATTATACTACAACATCAGTCTAACTGAATGTGGATGTTGTGTTGGCTGTATATTCCAGATAGGTTCAAATCAAATTTTACATTCCTGAATGTTCTTCCGCTGGTGAACCTGGTCTTGTGTTGGGCAACGGCAGCTGGTCTGACAGAACTTCATGCGCTCCATGACGTTGGACTCATAGACTATACACTTTGTCTCTAGCCAGCCCCATGCAGTCTTTTCTTCTTCTGAGTCAGATGATGTTAAGCTTGAGCTTGTTCCCAGCTGAAAGCTTTCATCAAATGGGTCTACAGAATCTGGATCTGGATCTGGACTACTAAAGCTGGTGTCAAGGTCATCATTAGAAGCAGCATGATTAGTTTGTAGGACACACACTAGTCAGTGATTAGTCAACATTTTACTACTTTGTCCCCATCAATACACACTCAAACAAGGTACCATACCCACACATCCCCCTTGTGTCAATAGATCATGCATGCTAACCTTCACACACAACACCCACCCCCAACAGACACGAGTCAGTCACCCATACCATCCCCTCCTTACTAATAACTCTGCTTCTCCAAAGCTTTGCATCAACAATCAATTAAGCCTGCATAATACACAGAAAACTACAGTAGAAGTTCTAGCCTACTTATAAACACACCAACAATGACAACAAGAGACGGACCATGTTTATGCCTGGCTCCAGTATATTTATTTGCTCATATTGGAGTCATGAAAAGATTTAGCAAATGTAAAAATAATAATTAATTTGATTTGTAAAGAGCTTTTCTCAGACCAAAGGCTCACACGGTACCAGTCCAAAGTTTGGACACACCTACTCATTCCAGGGTTTTTCTTTATTGTCGAATAATAGTGAAGACATCAACACATTGAAATAACACATAGAATCATGTAGTAGCCACCCTTTGCCTTGATGACAGCTTTGCACACTCTTGGCATTCTCGCAATCAGCTTCATGAGGAATGCTTTTCAACTGTCTTGAAGGAGTTCCCACATATACTGAGCACTTGTTGGCTGCTTTTCCTTCACGCTGCGGTCCAACTCATCCCAAACCATCTCAATTGGGTTGAGGTCGGTGTGATTATGGAGGCCAGGTCATCTGATGCAGCACTCCATCATTCTCCTTCTTGGTCAAATAGCCCATACACAGCCTGGAAGTGGGTTTTGTATCACGTTTAAGGTAAGACCCAGGTGCAGACAGAATAACAAAAGTGTATTATTCGAACAGGGGCAGGTAAAAGGACAGGTCAAGGGCGGGCAGAGGTCAGTAATCCAGATAGGTGGGGCAAAGGTACAGGGCGGCAGGCAGGCTCAGGGTCAGAGCAGGCAGGAATGGTCAAAACCGGGAAACAAGAAAACAGGAGACGAAGGGCTGTGAGACATGGGTTTAACTCTGGATACATGAAAGGTAGGATGTATACGAAGGGTACGGGGCAACAGAAGACAAACAGCAGAGAGGCTAGTGATTTTGGAGATGGGAAGCGGGCAGTAAACCGGGGGGAGAGTTTGCGGTATTCCACTCGGAGGGGCAGATCCCAGGTGGACAGCCATACCTTCTGCCCGAGACGATACCGGGGAGCCAGGTTCCGGTGGCGATCCGCTTGTCGTCGATACCTGGAGGAGGTCTTGAGGAGGGCCGACCGGGCTCCTTTTCCGTGGCGTTGAGGCGATGGGAGAAGAAGGCGCAGGGATGTAGCTTGAGGTCCAGGGCAGAATGCTGGGACAGGACAGCCCCAACTCCGATATCCGAAGCATCGACCTCCACCACGAACTGACAAGATGGGTCAGGATAAACCAAGATGGGAGCTGTTTGAGGTCCCTGGAACGCCCGGTCAGCAGCTGGAGACCACGTGAACAGAACCTTGGGCGGGGTGAGTGCTGACGGGGGGGAAGCCAGGGTGCTGTAACCCCGGATAAAGCGGAGATAGAAGTTGGCGAACCCCAGGAAACATTGTAGCTGCACCCTAGAAGTAGGCTGGGGCCATTCCACTGCTCTCACCTTCCCCGGGATCCATTTGTACACTCCCTGTAGCAATGATGTAACCCAGAAAAGAGATGGTGGAGCGATGGAACTCACACTTCTCTGCTATTACAAACAGCTGGTTCTCCAGGAAGCATTGGAGAACCTATCGGACATGGAGCACATGTTCTTGGGTGGAGCGGGAGAAGATGAGGATGGCATCAAGGTAAACAAAGACGAACTGGTTCAACATGTTGCGAAGAACATCATTGTCCAGAGCCTGGAACACAACAGGGGCGTTGGTGAGGCCAAATGGCATGCCCAGATACTTGTAGTGACTGCTGGCCATGTTGAAGGCGGTTTTCCACCCGTCCCCTTCCGTATCTGCACCAGATGGTAGGCGTTCTGTATATCCAGCTTGGAAAACACTGTGGCCCCCTGGAGCAGCTCGAAGGCAGAGGAGATCAGGGGTAGTGGGTAGCGGTTCTTCACCGTTATGTCATTGAGACCCCGGTAGTCGATGCACGGGGTCTTGTTCTTCTTCTCCACAAAGAAGAACCCTGCGCCAGCGGGAGAAGAATAAGGTCGGATGAATCCTGCAGCTAGGGAGTTCCCAATGTAGGTCTCCATCGCCTTGGTCTCTGGTCCGGACAGACAGTACAGTCTTCCCCGGGGCAGAGTCGTGCTAGGGAGATGGTCAACCACACAGTCATGTGGTTGGTGCGGCTAAGTGGCCCGGGCCTTGTTGAACACCTCCCGGAGGTCCAGGTACTCCGCAGGGTCAGGGCAGGCAGGAATGGTAAAAACTGGAAAAGAAGAAAACAGGAACAATAGCAAAGACAGGAGCATGGGAAAGAACACTGGTAGGCTTGACGAAAAAAACGAACCGGCAACAAACACAATGAACACAGGTATAAATACACAGGGGAATGGGAGACACCTGGAGGGGTTGGAGGCAATCACAAAGATAGGTGAAACAGATCAGGGTGTGAAAGTTTTGGGTCATTGTCCTGTTGAAAGAAAATGATAGTCCCACTATGCACAAACCAGATGGGATGGCATATCGCTGCAGAATGCTGAAATAGCCATGCTGGTTAAGTGTGCCTTGAATTCTAAATAAATCACAGTGTCACCAACAAAGCACCCCCACACCATCACACCTCCTCCATGCTTGACGGTGGGAACCACACATGCAGAGAGCATTGTTGGAACCAACAATCACAAATTTGGACTCATCAGACCAAAGGACAGATTTCCACCAGTCTAATCTCCATTGCTCGTGTTTCTTGGCCAAAGCAAGTTTTCTCTTCTTATTGGTGTCCTTTAGTAGTGGTTTCTTTGCAGCAATTCGACCATGAAGGCCTGATTCACACAGTCTCCTCTGAACAGTTGATATTGAGATATGTCTGTTACTTGAACTCTGTGAAGCATTTATTTGGGCTGCGATTTCTGAGGCTGGTAACTCTAATGAACTTATCCTCTGCAGCAGAGGTAAATCTGGGTCTTCCTTTCCTGTGGCGGTCCTCATGAGAGCCAGTTACAGTTGAAGAGAGAGCCACTGTACTTGAAGAAACTTTCAAAGTTCTTGAAATGTTCCCGGATTGACTGACCTTCATGTCCTAAAGTAATGATGGACTGGCTTATTTGAACTGTTCTTGCCATGATATGGACTTAGCCCTATTTGGTAAAAGACCATCTTCTGTATACCACTCCTACCTTGTCACAACACAACTGATTGGTTCAAACACATCAAGAAGGAAAGAAATTACACAAATTAACGTTGAACAAGGCACACCTTTTCATTGGAATGAATTCCAGGTGACTACCTCAAGCTTGTTGAGAGAATTGCAAGATTATGCAAAGAAAACAATGTCACGCCCTGACCTTAGTTGTCTTTTTACTTTATTATTTTGGTTAGGTCAGGGTGTTTTTGTATATCTATGGGGTTTTGGTATGTCTAGGTAAATGTAGGTCTATGGTGGCCTAAATTGGTTCCCAATCAGAGGCAGCTGTTTATCGTCTCTGATTGGGGATCCTATTTAGGTCGCCATTTTGGTTTTGTGGGTTATTTTCAATGTGTAGTTGCATGTCAGCACTCGTTGTTATATAGCTTCACGTTCGTTTTGTTTCTTTGTTAGTTTGTTTAGTGTTTTTTCCTTCGTTAAAGGAAGCATGTATGCATATCACGCTGCGCCTTGGTCTCATCAACATGACAGACAAACGGTGGATACTTTGAAGAATCTGAAATATAAAATATATTTTTATTTTTTTAACACTATTTTTGCTTCCTAAATGATTCCATAGGTGTTATTTCATAGATTTGATGTCTTCACTATTATTCTACAATGTAGAAAATAGTCTAAATAAATACAACTTTTGACTGGTACTGTAAAAAAATACAAATAAACACTGAACATAGAACAGACAACAATCACAGCTATATACAGGTGTCGCCAGATCCGGAGGCCATGAGAACAGAATTAGAAATGGTCCTTGAAAGCTTCTCTGAACAGCACGGTTTTGAGTTGTGCCTTAAAGGAGGCCAGAGACTCACATGTGCCCGACGGTCTTAAGTAACAAAATTTGAAATAGTGTTTTTTACATCGGATAAAAGTATAGACTCAGAAGCTAGAAAATTGTATATCATACACTGGAGTTGAGGAACAATGGGAAAGTAATTCTGCTTTGAAAGTTGATAAACTTGTAACCCCACTTTTGAGAAAATGTCCCTTGAATATTTTGGTGAACCTACTGGAAAGCTCTTCTTTGTCTACGCCCATTCAGTATCATTCACACCCTCTTAAGCCTTAGCCCCACCCATCTCCGTAAAGATTCACGTGAGGCCATGTGCTAAACAAAGTGAGTAGTTTAGTAAACAACCAAAGATTTCAAGACTAAAAGTGGTAAAAGTAGTAGCCTACAATAAGGAAAAACTCCAGGTAAAAATGACCTTTATCTAGTCCTTGGCCTATATCCTATTCTGACTTTGGTGCAGGTCATGCTGTTCTTCACATTGCCGTCTCTGGTAAACACACACTTTATCAAATCTAAGTTTATTTGTCACATGCACAGAATACAGAAGGTGCAAATGGTACAGTGAAATGGTACCTTGCACAATATCAGAAACAGAAAGTGTCCAGATAAAAATATTTTATAAATATTAGATGACGTTTACCCAACACATTTGTTTAAATTGATGGGTCATGTGAAGGAAATGCTATAACCACCCCCAGCCACATCTAGCTAAGTGGATGGGTCACTATTGTCTAGACATGTACTGCTAAATGACTTAAATGTAAATGTAAATGTAATGTTCAATAGATGGCCGTAATCACCCCAGACACACCTGGCTAACTTGATGGGTCTTGTAATCATTTGATGAAGTGGAGTATTTTGTTTAGACATGTAGTTAGCTAGCTAAACAATGAACCGGCATAATCCCTACCTATACTACTACCAATACAAACATTGTCATAGCTGTAGTATGAATCTGCAGGTAGCTAAACAGCTAACCAACTAAGTTCAATGTTAGCTCGCTAACACTAGGCTATAACTAGCAATGCAAATGGTTTCTGATTTGAATAATATTACTACACTGATCATACATGTAACGTTAGCTAGCGAGCCAGCAAGCTAACGTTCACTAGCTAGCGAACAGTATGCTTTAACTTGCAATGAAAACAACTTTATAACAAAATTAGAAACTTATAATATCTGAAAATGTAGCTAGACTCTTACCCATATACATGGATGAACACTTCACGGCAGACTGGAACCATTTAACTCAGTTTTGTTTGTAGCTACATCTTGTTTGGCCAGCGTTGTATCAAGTCACTCTGGTTCACACTGACCGTGGTGTGTTCAGACAGTAGCCCATCACTTTTTTCAACTGATCTGTCGATATCGCCTGCTCAATGTTGTTGAGGAAAGTAGAAAAACGTTTGTGGTACTCGATGGCTAACGTTATATCTTTCAAAAACGTCGCGGTAGAACGGAGTATCAACACATACTGAGCAGCTCATGTTCTAGATAGAAGCATGCTACATGGCAGATCAATCCAAACTCATCTCCCGGCATGTCCATTATCTCAACCAATCATGGCTAGCGGGAAGGTTCCTTCCTTTTTCCGTGGCTAAACCAACTAGGCTTGTAATTTAAAAAACTTTAGTCATATTTATGGATGGAATACAGGTTTGTTATTAAAGCACATGAAAGTTCAAATGTTCCTGAAGGCATTTCTGCCAAAAAAACGCATTTTGATAAAAAATACATATTTATGTTCAAATGCCTCTCCTATGAAGTAGTGATGTGCGACATACAGTATGCCTAGTTTCCTGAAAATGTCACAAATGGTGTCTGGAAGTGTGTTCCACAGCTATGAAGCCGCGCAACTGAAAGCCCTGTCACCCATAGTTTTTAGTCTGCTGCGGGGCTGCTGAAGGGAGATGGGCCTGGAGGAGCGAAGGGTGCGTGTGGGGCAGGAGTGTAGAATGAGGTCAGACAGGTACTTGGGTCCAGAGTTGTGGATAGCTTGGTAAGAGTGAACCAGGATTTGGTAGTCAATGCATGAGCACATGGGGAGCCAGTGGAGGTTGAACAGCACTGGAATGATGTGCTCGTGGGGGGAGGTGTGGGTGAGGAAATGTGCAGCACAGTTATGGACATATTGCAGCCTTTTTAAGCACTTGGCAGATGTATCAAGTCACTCTGTCAAATATCACACCCAGGTTGCGGACCTCACTGAACACCATCAATATTGAGGCTGTAGCTGCTGGTGTTGTTTTTAACGGTGCGAGCGCCAATCAGGATGTCCTCTGTCTTTCTGCAGTTTCTGCAGTTTACAAACGGGTAATGATTAGTGAGGTAGGACCTGAACCAGTCCAGTACAGTATCTGACAGATCCAGGAGCTTCTCCATGCGGTCCAGCAGGATGGCATGGCTGACTGTGTTGAATACTCCACTGAGGATCAGCAGTATGAGTATGCTGGCAGCCCCAGAGTCAGCATTCACAAGGAGGTCATTGGTGACCCTTACCAGGGCAGTCTCTGTGCTGTGTCTAGCTCTGAAACCCAACTGATGACTTACACAACTGGTGACTTACTCACTGACTTACACTAGCTTGATGTTGATTGGATTGGACTCTGTAAATAGAACACACAGGCCAGTCACTGTAGCCTCTGCGGTAGTTAGCTAGCTAGCTAACGGTAAAAAAATAATTCTATCACAATATAGTCGGCTTCACCAAAAAATGTTTCCTGTCAACAAAAGCAATTGTATAATCTCTAGGTGTCACACCCCAACCTTAGAGAGCCTTTTTATGTCTCTATTTGTTTTGGTCAGGGTGTGATTTGGGTGGGCATTCTATGTTCTTTATTTCTTTGTTTCTGGCCGAGTGTGGTTCCCAATCTATCGTCGTCTCTGATTGGGGATCATACTTAGGCAGCCCTTTCCCCTCTGTTCGGTCGTTGTATTCTTTATTGTTTTGTCTTCTCTAAAGTTTCACTTCGTTAATAAAGGATGTGGAACTCAAAGAACGCTACGCCTTGGTCTCATCCTTCCAACGACATCCGTTACACTAGGAGGTTTCCCAGTTATCCTACATAAAGTGAAATGTGTCCCTAGCGATCAAATAAACGTCAGAATCCAACTCGTGTCCAAACCGCACCATATTCCTGTAAACAATGGTAGGTTTCGTGGTAGGAAGTCTCACGTGAAGAGCATGGTCTCATGGCAGTCCGCTGTCTAACTCCTCAGGATTATGGTTAGGTTTGGACAAAAGTTGGATTCTGATGTTTATTTGACACATTTCACTTTATGTCTGGTAAGTAGAAGTCCTGGAGAGAATACATGTGCTTTTCTTGACAGGAAACCTTTTTTTTGGTGAAGCCGGCTACACTGTGGCATGGTTATTTTCCGTCGCCAACCACCAGAATACATAACACATTGGTGATTAGACTCTGCCAGTTTTGACGTGACTTTGCTTAACCAATATGGAGTAACCCTATGAAAGGAGCTATTTACCTAGCTATACACACATATGTTTGATCACGTGGTTGATCTTGTCTCTCTGTAGTGAAGCTCCAGCCTGACATAGACCTTCTGGTCCAAACGTTGCATGCAATATGACAGCATTCAACAGTGTGAATATGAGTGTTTATTTCCTTTCTATCTCTAGTGAGGCCTCTGCAACACTACCGTTCCCCCTTCTCTACTCTATCTCCTGCTGCTACCTACAGTCAAGGTCAAATTAAAAAGCCCATTTGTATCTCTAATTCTCTCAATGGCCAGAGTTAAGAGATGCTCCGTAATGGATTGGACTTAAAATAAGTGTTTTCCTCTCTAAACGCACATTAGAGACTGAGCTAGTCCCCAAACAAGAGGCCAGACAGCCAGTCAGCAGCGAGCTCCAGCTGTGCCATCACCCGAGTCCCCATACCACCCAGACCAGCTCACACATCTCTCTCTCTCTCTGCCTCCCTCTCTATTGAGGGCTTTCTCCTTGCTTTTTCATTCTATCTCTTTCTTAATCTTTTTCTCTTTCAACCTGGACTGAAACTCAAGCAGAGGTGTTAAATTGATAGTTATTTTAATTTGACTTAACGAGCAGAGCAGGCTTGACTGTATATAAACGTGAAAGCCTTAGCTAGCTACTTTCAGCCGCCCTGCCCCTCCATCTATCCTCCCGCCTGCCTGCCTTCTCCCTCTCTCTCTCTCTCTCCCGTTCTGTCTCTGCCTGGCCAGTGTGCCCTGTGGATGGTTCCATTGGAGTCCAGCTAATTACTGTGGTTATCTAGGACTCCCCCACCGCTAGATTCTAATTTCAAATAGCCCATGGTGCTTGGTGGTAGACGCAGCACACAGGGCTGAAGCGCAGGCAGGCAGCACGCCACGTAGCAACGCATGGCCCTTTCCATTTCAGACACCTGCTCATTAACGTTGCCTCCAAAACCAATCAGCCCGACGCTACATAGGTAGGCCGGATCCTATGGAGCTCTCCTCGCGTGACACCACTGATTTCTACAGCTCATTTTCAACAAAAACACCCAATGATCTACTTAACACACGAGGCGTCAAATGCATGGCGAATTGAACGGACGGATGGATGCTGAACTCAATCTGCCTGGGACCTGTGGGTAGGTTCGTGCCGTAACAGTAACAGCCTTGTTGTGAGCTGATCTCTTGCCTTCTGTGAGGTCTCCTACAGGACCTAGACTCCTCTGTATCATTTGTGGAGGTGAGAGATATTCAAACAGTAGTTTGAGGCCAACAATTAGGCTTGGGAGCATTGGGGAGACACTCAAAGAGAGACGTGAGCGTGTCTAGTAGACGCTGCAGACAGCCCTGGTGTAGGTAAAGCCCTGACATGTAATTTAATATGTGGAGAGACGAGAGCACTGGGACTCTCATTATTGATCTGCAACACTGTTTGAGTTAAGTTCTATGTTGCCATAACAACACTTGAAAGAGTAGATTGTAGTTGGTGTGCGCCTCCGTGCGTTTTGTGTTTGGACATGGGCAGAGAGGAGGAGAGGGTGGTCGAAGTGGGAGAGGAGGATTCTGCTCTTTCTCCTACCATGCTGGTCTGGATGACACTGACAGAGGTGGAGGAGGGAGAAGGAGGGAGGATGGAAAACATCAAGAACATTATAGAGGGACTTGAAGGGCTTGTAACAGAGAAATTGAGGATGAGATAATGGATCTTTCGTGAGCTGGACATTTTTTCTGTTCGGGTTAGATAATAAAATATGAATTTGTAGGTGCTTCTATTTGTCCTATTTCACACATGTACAAGTGTGTATTAATACACGTGTGAATCGGAAATGTGTTTCTTGGATATCCCACCTCAGAGAGTGGGGTCACAGCCAAGCGTCCAGGGTTCCGGTCTTGAAGCATGGTTTCGACTGCTCCTAGTCTTGCTTCCGTTACTGCAGTTTAACTAATGCCTGGGCCAGAAAGACAGTTTCCATAGACGGCCATATAGAGAATTCAGATTTGAAAATTCCTAATAAGACACTTTAGTCATTACCTTTTGTGCACAAAACATCCATTGAATTGTTCAAAGAATTGTCGCTGATTGCCCCCCCCCCACCCCCATCACTCAGCTAGGTTTCCATCCAATTGGTGACAGATTTTCATGTGAATATTCTAAAATCCGCACAAAAACATTATGCGCATTTTCCCACCAGAGATGTGTTTCCATCAAATTGACTTGTTGGGGATAAAAGGCTGTGTGTGATGGTGTAGTGCACATACAAATACCTTTTGTGGTGTAAATACCCATGTACTGAATAAAAAATACAAGTTAAATAGGTTTCTACTGAATGTTTTCTCACAAAAACTTAATTGCATTATATATGTAACAAACAGTATACTTTTAAACCGTCCCCTCGCCCATACCCGGGCGCGAACCAGGGACCTTCTGCACACATCGACAACAGTCACCCTCGAAGCGTCGTTACCCATCGCTCCACAAAAGCCGCGGCCCTTGCAGAGCAAGGTCTCAGAGCAAGTGACGTAACCGATTAAAACGCTATTTAGCGCACACCGATAACTAAGCTAGCCGTTTCACATCCGTTACACTCACCCCCCTTTTTCCGCAGCAACCAGTAATCCGGGTCAACAGCATCAATGTAACAGTATAATTTTGAACCGTCCCCTCGCCCATACCCGGGCGCGAACCAGGGACCTTCTGCACACAACGACAACAGTCACCCTCGAAGCATCGTTACCCATCGCTCCACAAAAGCCACGGCCCTTGCAGAGCAAGGGGAAACACTACTTCAAGGTCTCAGAGCAAGTGACGTAACCGATTGAAACGCTATTTAGCGCACACCGCTAACTAAGCTAGACGTTTCACATCCGTTACATATAGCTAGTGTGCCCACTGGTGTCAGCCAACAGCTTACAGATACAATGCAGGTATAGCCTACATGATGAGATTATTATGGACAAATGAACAAAATAATGTGTATTTGTCAAACGGCAGTCAATCATCGATGATCATGTCACCAGAATAAGACCCGCGAAAAATTTTGATAAGGACCAAGCAGCAAGCTCATCACCTTGCACTTTCACCACTCTGTAAAGTTCATCATAACTTATTTCATCTGTAGCTTAATAAACTGCATGCTTTCCCGACGAGTCGTAGTGGGAGGACCACACATGTCATCGTGTGACTCCATGTTTACTTCGATAGGATGGTTATAATATCAACATTTGCACGTAATAGCATTTCCACCAACATGTATTGCATAGTTCATTTTACCAACACAAAAAGATCCCACGCTGTCTAGCGTATTTTATTTTGTCGACACATTTTGTTTCCATCAGGCCTTTATCCGACACTTTACTCGCATAAAAGGGTTGGAAGGAAACCTGGTGACAGCCGAAGATATTGATATTTTATATTCATCCAATGTCTACCATGTTTTTGGATGCCGTTGTGACATCGTCGCTGCTCGCGCTACACTGAGTGCTAACGTGCATGTGCATTTGGGCCATATTAAAGCAGGCGCAACCCCGGCATAGACAGGCCATGAATCGGTTCATGCGAACGTGAGTCGATTACGTTGAAAACAAAGCTCGGATATGTTGGACACAGTCTCTAGTTCTTGTATACCTCAGTGGTCGCGGCCGGCGTCTGCATTATCAACAGCGACCTTGGACCAATCCGTTACTTTCAGTTACTGTCCCAACGCTAGCCAGCTAGCAATGAGGAATCGGCCCAGGAGCGGCCCCCCGGAACTGATTGATTGAATCAGTGTCGGACTCGGCCAGGAATCAAAATGAATGACTTCCCAAAATCGGCCCAAATACATCAGGTCCTTTCCGTCTACCGGAATTCATGCGACTTTGCCGGCATCTTACCAGAAGTATATGTATATGTATACCTGATTTAGTCATTTTAAATGTTACTATTATACATTTCATACATACAAATTATACCATCCACAAAGTTTTCGTAGGGGGGGGGGGTAAAACCTTCCGTGCGGCCTTGTGAGAGGTGAAGGTCAAGATCCTTGCATCCTCCGAAACAACCCTGCCAAGCCACACTGCTTCTTGACACAATGCCCACGTAACCCGGAAGCTAGCCGCACCGTGTCCGAGGAAACTACAGTGTTTCTGGCAACGGTGTCAAACGTGCATACGTTCTGACCGCCACAGGAGACGCTAGAGCGCGATGGGACAAGGACATCCCGGCCCGGCAAAACACTCCCCTCACCCTGGGCCAATTGTGCATCGCCTGGCACTGCGATATAGTGTCTTAGACCACTGCACCACTTGGGAGGCCCCATCCGCAAAGTTTTTCATTCTGATAAATTGCCTTGCACAAAGTATCAAAATACAACTTAAACAGGAAAGACTCTTAAATAATTTTATTTAAATATTTTTTGATCACAGAAACAATAAGAAAATATGGAAAAATACATAAATAATGAAATTGTAATTGTATAAAGCAGCCCGTGTAATCATCTGCCAAAGAGTAGCCACAATCGCCCCGAGCCCCAAGCAATACATTTGGGCCAGATAACTCACACCAGAATTTGCCAGAGCTCAATCCCTGCATCCTAACCATAAATACTGCTGAAGGCAGGCCACATGACGTCAGCCGGAATCGGCCCAGATCTACTTGTCACGATCGTCGTATGGAGTAGACCAAAGCGCAGCGTGGTTAGAATACATTCTTCTTTATTAATGAACACAAAGAACACTTAAACAAAAACAACTAAACAAATAAGACGACCGTGACCGCTATATAAACAATGCTCTAACATATAACATAGACAATAACCCACAAAATACCCAAATAAGATGGCTGCCTATATATGGTTCCCAATCAGAGACAACGATAAACACCTGCCTCTAATTGAGAACCAATCTAGGCAACCATAGACCTACATAAACACCTAGATGGAAACAACCCCATAAACCTACAAAACCCCTAGACAGTACAAACACCCTAGATGAGACAAAAACACACATACCACCCTCGTCACACCCTGACCTAACCAAAATATATAAAGAAAACAAAGAATACTCAGGTCAGCGCGTGACACTACTGTGCTAGCTGGGTACTGTTGGCTTAACCAGTCATGTTCTGTGCACAGTAGAATACATTGTACTTTCTATAATGTGTATATATATATATATGCCCCTCTGAGAGCAGGTTTGATGAGAAAGAGTATGTCTTGTGTGGTCACTAAACAGGACTGGTAACTGAATCCACGCCCAGTCTTTTGACTTTAGAATAGAGACTCATAGATTGATCCAGTCAGATTGTTAAGGTGGGAGAGAGGACCTCCGTTTCAGACGGTACTCTTAGGCGGCCACCAGATGGCACACTTTCGCCCATCAACCAGCCAGTCACTTTACATGACAAGGTTAGACAGTGGGAGAGGGGAACGTTTGTGTAAGAGACCTCGAACCAGTGCTTTGTGACCCACCCTAAACATATCCTTGATCACAAAATTACACAAATAATCCATATAGAATTACATATTTAATAGGCTACATATAGGGTTATAGGATTTACAGTATGCTCAAACATCTGCTCAAAGACCTGTGTATAATTCTGTATTTTGCCAAATATTAGGTAGGCTAATTGGGTTTTTGAAGGCTTTCTTGTGTGTGTTTGTTTGTTTGTTTATTCCAAGACATCAGTAGCAGGCCTAAAATGATTTGACAGTTAACCTTCTCCATATCAAATATAGGCTTCGTTGGCAGTTCATAAAATCTAGGCAGGAAATAGGGAATTGAAGCCCTTGAGATTGTGAATTTTGTAGTTTCCAAATATTTTGTTGTCAGCACTTCTGATGGAGCCCCATTATACCATATGCATAATTCAGAAATACAAATATCTTTGTTGACAAGAGCAAAGCATATCATTTACAAGTCTGTCTAGTTGGGCTAAATTCAGGCCTGGGAATTAGGAGATTAATTAATAAAGCATTGCCCCAACTGGCTCGTTGCTTTTTCATCAATAACACTGAGGCTGAACGCAGCCCTAGTGATTTTCACACCCAGGAGAGAGACGGGGCTATGAGAGAGAGAGAGAACACAGTGCTGCTAATGCAAAGGTTAGACTCTCAGAGGCAAGAAAAAACATCCCCTTCAGAAATAATCATTTACATGTGTTCATGTTGAATGAGAGAGGGAATGATAAATGAGGTCCAGACAACACCACTACATTGGGTCACACTTTATTTGGATAGCATTTGGATTGTCCATCTATACATGCTCTACAGATGGTCATACTATCAACAAACAATCTGTTGACAAGCAACTGCTTGCTAAAGGTCAAGGTTCGGTTTAAAATAAGGGTTAGGGTAAGAGTTAAGTTTAAGGTTTTGATAAAGGTTAGAGCTCGTAGATTGTTTGTTGAAATGTTACTGATCGTGTAGAGATGGTCTGTAGAGCATCTACAGATGGACTGACGATCCAAATTAAGTGTTACCATACATTGCTATCATTTTAGAATACGGTATATACGCTTGCCTGTAATTCAACATGCACTAACGGTTGGTATTTCATATCCAATCCTGGTGAAATAGCATGTAACCCAGAAAATCTGACTCAATTTGTCTGCAATTCATACAGAAACCAACCATCCATGTTCAGTATTAGTGATGTTTTAAAGTCTATTTGGTCTTTTACTCATAGAATGGCAAACAGGTTGAGTCAATATGCTGAGAGCTTTGGTGGCTGGCAGGCATGACAGACTCTCTGAGAGGGAGTGGGAGAGTGGAGGGTTTACTGGATAGTGGATGGGTATGGGGAAGAATGGAGGGAGGGAGGGAGGGATAGATGGTGGGAGATGGAGGGAGATGGTGGGAGATGGAGGGAGGGAGGGCTGGTGGTTTGGTCACTGACTGGTATGGTGGTGGCTAGAATTCCTAAGCCTGCTGTTTCCTTTCTGGGCCATGCCTCTGAAAACTAGTAGCAGCTTATGTCCTATCTCTCTACCCCTCTCTATGCTCTATCCCCTGCCTTTTCTCCCTCTCTCTCTCTCTCTCTTTCTCTGCGAGTCTCTTTAGTCCTCTCTCCGTCTTGCTCTCTCTCTACCCCTCTCGTCTCTCTCGTCACTCTCTCTCTCTCTCCCTCCTCTTTCTCTTTCTGTTAGCCCATTGAAAAAAAGAGCATTTCCCTGTAGCTAGGCAATGGAGCAGCATTAGCATTTCATCCAGAAGAAGCACTGTGGGAACTTTGCAAAGTTTACTCATACAGCATGAAAGCATTGGTGGGGGGTTGGGCTTGCTACTCTAATTGTTAGCAAAAACTTCCATGGCACTGAGGTTTGCAGAGGGAAAGGGAGAATGCACTGCGTCGGTATACCACCAACATATTAGGGGACATATTACAGATGGTTGGCTTGATTTTGGATTGCTTTTAGGCTGAAGGATGATTTTAATGGCATTTTGATTTAGTGATATAATCTTGGCCCTCTTTCATTACTCCTGAAGAGAACTGTTAGCTGCTCTGAATGGCAAGGCAAACAACACGGTTGTCTCTTTCCCCTTTCATTTTGTTGGCCACGCTCCAAAACGCTGGACAGAACGGCCAGGCAAGGCCTCAGAGTGCGCAGCTAGCCAGTAACAGACAAACACCTGCCCTATAGACTTCACTGCGCTTTCTGTACTCTCTCTCTCTCTCTCTCTCTCTCTCTCTCTCTCTCTCTCTCTCTCTCTCTCTCTCTCTCTCTCTCTCTCTCTCTCTCTCTCTCTCTCTCTCTCTCTCTCTCGCTCTTCAGAGATGGAGCCCCTCCCCAATTCAATAACAAACCAACCATGAAGCATACTGTGGAAACAGAGCTACAGCGTGACTTTTTCCAGTTTATTTGAATATCAGCAAGTTTCCCAAGGTGGTGTCTGCTGCTGCTGTATTCATTGTTAGCCACCAAGTCAGCAGTGACATTCTAATCAGGGTGGGGACGGCCAGCCTTCCTTCGCCCACCCTATAGGAAGACGGTGGCTGGCTCATTACAAACAAGAGCGTAAACCTGCCGGTCTGTGTCTGAAATCACACCCTATTCCGTATGTAGTGCACTTTTGGTGTCCGGAATGGCACCCTATTACCTGAATAGTGCACTACTTTTGTCTAGAGCCATATGGACACGGGTCATAGTGCATTACATAAGGACCAGGGTGTCGTCCCAAGCAGACGTATCCTGTATACAGAGCACCACTACAGGGGTACGCCGATTCTGTTGCGAAAACATTTATTGAACGGGAAGCAAACAAAACGTGGCGGGACCTAACTGGATTTGTCCAATAGGAACTTCAGTTTTGCAACTGCTTGGACTAATGATTACACCCCAGGATTGATCTGCCAGCCAGATCCCCCGAAACACTATCTGTATGCATCTCATACTGCGCTTTATTCTCTATGTAGTACCATGGCCCATGGGGATTTGGTCAAATGTAGTGCTCTATATAGGGAATAGGGAGCCATTTGGGATGCACACTCTGTCTTCCACTTAAAGTAAGCTCCAGCCAACCTGACAGTCAGACACACACAGAAAAATGATACCAAGCCAGAGAACGAAGAAAACATTCCTTAATTAATGACAGATTACATTTCCATGCTTCAGAACACAGAAATTACACAAAGCTATGAGCCGATCCTAATTTCCAATGTAATTGTTGCATCATGTTGCTCCATCCTCATATAAACATTTCAACATTTTCATTGTTTTTTTTTCATTTTATGTTTTGGGGCGGGTTTTGGAAAAAATACCCCAAAAAACTGCGATGGGTTTTAACATTTTTAAAAACACATGGAAATGTTAAATCACTTTAAGCTCCCACATAAAAGTGTCAGGGCTTGGAACTTGTAATACTCTAGGTGTATTGGGGTTGTGAGAGTTTCAGTTTGGAGGTGCGTTCTCTGCTCTGTGAAGTAGTTTCCCCAGCTCTGAGCCAGCATTGCAGTGTTGTAGAACTCCTCAGGGATGCCCCTCTGTCTCACCTGCTGTTTGAGGAAATGTGTAGAAGCAGCTCTAGCAGTCCTTCAAAGACACTCACTCAGACTGAGGAGAAATATTGAATATAACACTACCAGGGTCAAGTAACAGTGTTGTAAAGAATTTTTTTGGGTCTTTTCCAACGCTGTTATATTAATCAGGATTTCATCTGGTCCTAGGGGGATGTTGGTGGTGCGTTTAGAAGGTTTTGTTCTGTCAGTCATCATAAAGGGAAAGCAGGCTTCGGTGATTCTGACTCTAACTGTTCTGTGTTAGCTCAAGGTTCCTGTTGTATCAGAGGTTTCCATGCATGGATGGATGGCGTTAGACCTATTTCCCCTTTAGCTGAAGCATATTGCCTCCTAGAAGTATAGGTGCATGTGCTCTATACAATCAGTAGATATATAACTATATGAGAAGTGAGCAGACATTACAAAAATGGCCACATAAAATACTTCTATCTTTTCATTACGCCATGCTGTCACAATTCATAGTGATTTGTTTGCATCTTTGACAATGTATTCATTTGCAACCATCTGACATTTTATAAGACACATTCAGTATCTCATTATAGAGCACTGTGACCCTCAGTGCTCGGCCTGTCAAATACCTTAGGCACAATCCCAGCATAGATGTCCACGGATGTCCTCTTCCCTTCCCAGACATTACAGCATCGTCTTCCCGTCCATAGAGTCCCTCCCTCCCAGCCGCCTCTTCTCCAGCCCCCCCTGCCTCCACCCTGCTCCCTCCCTGCCAACAGCAGGCCTTTTTGTATAGGGGAATTCACTCGGGATTTCACTCTACAATTAATGTGAAAGCAGCATAATGCCTGCGTGACTCCCGGTGCCTAGTGGTGCGCCATTTATCATCACAGTTTTACATTGACCTTGACACCCACTTCATTAGAATAAAGATTGTCTACCATTTAGGTTACATTGTTCCTCTGCGCATAGAGCCCATGCAAATTCTGTCTGCCAGAGAGACGGCGAGAGAGGAAGGGGAGAGACAGGAAGGAGTGAGAGTGAGCGAGGAGAGGAAAGAGAGGAGCGGCCACTCTGTCAGAGGTCATCTGCATTAAATGATTGCAGCTATTTTCCAACTGCTTCTTTTCATTCGGTTCAATTCAGCCCCCCCCCCAACCCTCCTCTCTCTCTCTCTCTCTCTCTCTCTCTCTCTCTCTCTCCCTCTCTCTTTCTCACTCTCACTCTCTCACTCCTTCCCCCATGGATGGACATTGTACTATTTTCAGTCAGCCGGGCTCCTAGCCGCTCCAAGGAAGGCTTTTTAATGATCTTTAAATAGGAACACTTAATTGTCTGCTAAGAAATGCTTGGTTAGGACTGAGACAGAGAGAGAAAATGGAGGGAGGGATTTTTCTCCGCCCTCTCTCTCACTCGTTCCCCCTCTCTCTCTCTCTCGCTCTCTCTCTCTCTCTCTCTCTCTCCATGGTCCTCCTCCACAAAATAAAAACTTTCTCTTGTATTCTGTTGACAAAGGAGTCACTTTTCTAGGGGCTGCTCTGTATCAGAGCGAGAGCTCCTCAGCCTGCGTAGGAGACTGGTCTTTTTCAGGGAGGACGCAAGGCGCCTAGAAAGAGGACCAGAGGAGAAAACGTCTCTCTTTCTTCCCTCCCTCCCTCCTTCGCTTCCATCATTCCATAGGGTCTTAATGAATCTCCATGATTCCCCCACATCAGTCACAATAAGACTGCCCCACTGGACGTAGAGGAGAGGAGAGGGAAGCAGAGGAGAGAATAGGAGAGGAGAGGGACTGTGAAGGGAAAACCTTCCACGTGGATATATAAAATGTCTGCTCCATTGCAGCGCAGACCGCTGGTGATATAATTACAATTCAATTATTAATGAGTAATACTTAAAAA
>NC_060189.1:34563059-34650559 GCF_021184085.1 Oncorhynchus gorbuscha
ACCAGAGCTATTTCACAAAGTGAAGGTATGCAGATCATTGGCTATTCTGGCTCAGACAGAGACTGGAGGCTACAACTCACCAGTGCGTTCAGTGTATTTGATCAAAGATCCTTCTCAGCATTAATCTCAAAGTTCTGGATCTCGTGCATTTTAATCACTTATCTACTTTATTCTCCTGTAATGTTTTGACTTTCCATCAGTGATGTGCCATTTCTAAACAAAAGAAGACTCGGAAAATCAATATTTGCTGTCAACAAATAAATTGGATCATTTCCTGATAGTTAGATGGTAACACGTTTACTTTTACATGCGGCGCTATTAAAAATCTGAAAGGGATGAATGGCTTCAGAGGAAGTGTGATACCATCTCCATCAAGAAGGGGAAAAAAAGCGACAATGAAAAATGGTTTCTGGACTGACGACAGTTTAAAAAAATGAAAAAACAGGAGTACATTTAAATATTTAAATGTGGCTGGGCTGTAATGATAAATGACAACCAAAAACTAGAATCAAGTAGCTATTGATGCAGAAAATGAAACGGGAGGGGAAAGAGAGAAATTAACCAAAAATATGTGAGATTGAAGAGTGTCAATTTCCTACTGTTACAGTAAGCTTTTCTTCAGACATTTAAATGAAAATGTCAGTTCCAAAAACATATTCCATCTTAGAATATTATAGTTTATTTACACTAAATATGAGTTTCGTGCAGTTGTAATGCTGTTGAAACAATTTCTCTGATTTCCTTCTCTGTGTAAGATTCCTTGTTGGTGGAGAAATAAACACAGACCGAGAGAGAGAGAGAGAGACAGAGAGACACTCAGTTTATGGCACAAAATATCAGAGCTTTTTTATTTGAAATGTCTGTTTGCCTTTGTGTGCAGCAGGGGGCTGCACTGCTGTGCTCACCAGTTTAATGAATGACATAGTCAGTGCTGGGGATTGTGAGCAACTCTACAATACACTATGTACTCCAATGTGTGCCAATTGTGTCTCAAATAGTAAATAGCCTTTTCACAACGGACATCTTTCCCTGCAATTAACTAGCTTTTCGCAGGTACCGGTTTCTGTATGAATGGTGGAAATTAGGCCGGTTAAAATGTACTCTCACCCACGTCTCTGTGTGTGTGTCTCTATGCTCCGCAGTGCACTAGATGACATGCATGTAGTCAGTGCTGTGTATCTCTCCTCCACAGTACGTCCTGTAGTGTGCAGACAGTGTCCCTCAATGTCTCACCCGGTTCTCTCTCTCATGTGTCTGTCCCCAGGGGAACAGTGTAGAGATGAGTATGTGGCACCCTAAGAAGACACACCTCCTGGGCTGGGCCGAGAGCCTGCGGAGGAGCGGAGCACAGCTCCCCCCGGACTTCGACGAGCGAGTCAATGCCATGACACAGAAGTGGGACCAGCTGCAGGTGAACACACACACACACACACCGTAACACTACTCCACCTTCTGTACTGTTAATACTCCGGATCCAGAAAAAGAGACAGAATGGGTCAAAATGATGATATAACCTTGTTGGGAGCTCATTGTTATCTGCATAAATAAAACAGTTGTTCTGCTGTTTTTAGGTAAAAGCAAAAGGAACCTGCCCCAGGCCCCCACCCTGCCTGTCCCCCAGTCAGTCCCGTTCAGACTCCAGTGCACTAATGCGGGTCAATATCCCACCTGAGAGTCTGTCTGTGTCTCAAATGGCACACTATTTCCTATATAGTGCAGGGTTCTGGTCAAAAATAGTGCACTATATCGGGAATAGGGTGCCATTTTGGATGCTGGCCCTCTCTCGGTTAGCAGGGAACCCTGTGGAGATGGAGCTGGCTAGCAGCTCAATTGAAGTGAGTGAATCAGGATAAAGCCTTGCTGCTACGCCTCTGAAATGATGAACAGGCCTGGGGCTCCTTCTTCCACCCCCAAACCCTCTTATCTATGCAACACATGAACACTACACCAAATACAGTACAGTAGCTAGGTACCCTGCCTTGTCTACCCCCCACCATCCACCCCCACCACCCTGCTTAGAGGGGGGCAGCTCAGCGATATCTCCATCTTGGATATCAGCCAGGGAAGCAGGAGATGGTATCGGATCGGAGACGCCTGCCTGCTCTAGTCTTGATGATCCTGTTAATGGTACGGTATGGCTGGCTTGTTGATCCTTATCGGACCGACTGGGGTTCAACTGTGCATTGCTCTTAGAGGCTAATTTTAGGTTAATCACTGTTCATCTAATCTCTGAACATGAGAAATATAATTGCTGGTCTCTCAATTACCAGGACGTCTCCCTGTCCCAGTAGTACCCCAAGCAGCTTCTGCTCATATCCACCCTCTCATATCCACATGGGCTGCATCCCAAACGGCACCCTATTCCCTATGTAGGGCATTACTTTTGACCAGGGGCCCATAGGGACTATGGACTTCATGGGAAACAAGGTACCATTAGGACGCAGGCATGCACAGATCCAACAACGTAGAATAACAAGATGCCGACAACTCAAACATGTTCCTGCTGTCATTTCTGTCATGTGTGAGTTCCAAGACATATTTTCGCTATAACACATGAATACATAGACGTAAAACAATGCGCACTGTCGCATAGAAGAAATGACTCTGTGTGTGTGTGTGTGTGTGTGTGTGTGTGTGTGTGTGTGTGTGTGTGTGTGTGTGTGTGTGTGTGTGTGTGTGTGTGTGTGTGTGTGTGTGTGTGTGTGTGTGTGTGTGTGTGTGTGTGTGTGTGTGTGTGTGTGTGTGTGTGTGTGTGTGTGTGTGTGTGTGAGTGGCTTGGTTTCAGCTAGATAAACATATGTATTCCTTTCCCAAGCTAAAGAGATGCCGTTTGGAAATTAAACAACAAAACGAAACACGTTTTCTCTTCCACCACAGCAATCAGCGCTGATTAAAGTTCTACTGAGATCCCAAATAAATGTGTGACGTTTTGAACAGGATGCTCATGCATAAACAAAGTTCTGTTTAGCGAAGGAATATTTCTTTGGTCTGTGGTGAGTGGCATCGGGCAGAGAGCCGCTAGAATGAAATGGCAGTGGTGCGGGGAGTTTAATCTGCGAATTTCTGCTCCCTGCACTGCACATTACGCCGTCTCAATTGCATATTAAACAACCCTATCAAGTCAGGCATTGGCATCTGCTGTGCTGACACAAATTGTGAATTAAATGAAATTGATGTCCTCTGTCGTATATATTTATGAAGACAGACCATTCTCTGAAGTATTCTGCTTATGAAGAATTTATGATTGCAAACTGTTCCAGAACAAAATAAAGTGGCAATAAATTCCTTTTTTTGTATCCCTGACCCTCCAAGGGCGTTTGGATTCACCTCTCTCTCTCTGCAGAGCTCTGTTCATCGCAGGGCAAAAACAATGGCTATATCTGGAGTTCATTGGGTGCTTTCAAATTATCGATATTCAAACGAGGAGAGGAGAGGGAAGAGAAAATGAAACAGTATGAGAGAGAGAGAATGTCAGGGAGGGAACAAATACGACGTTCTTTGCTGGGAGGCAGCCACTTCAGTAAGCCCAAAGGACACTTATGGAGTTGTGAGGTACAGATAATCAAAGCCGAACGCTATTGGAATCAATATTTAAAATGCCAATCAGTGGAATTGTTTAGGGATATGTGTGACTCATATCACCTCACTGACAATATCTTAAAGCTTGGTGTCCTCTCCTATGTTTCACTTCCTACTCCATCATTTCACATCACACCACTGTAGTATTAAGTGATCATTGGTTTCTCACAGTGACTCTAAAACATGCAAGTCAAACTCGTCTAGTCATAGACTCTGGTCGGCCGTTAACACGTTCTCTGACAGCCACACAGGTGTGGAGGCTAATAAAGAAAGAGCTGTAATGGAGGATCAACACACACAGTGTTTAATGGGTGCAGCCAGCCAGCGATCTAGCCCCAAAATGGCCACTTCATTGCTGACTCACTCACTCATAATCACATCTGTTTCCATTACAGCTTGCAAAACATCCACCAGCACACAGCACCAACACAAAGGACTGCCAATTAAACCAACCAGTGTGTGTATTAATTGGATAATGGAGTGTTTTGCCACTCTACAATTGGGCTCCTCTGCATACAGAGTTCAACCCCTGTGTGTGTGTGTGTGTGTGTGTGTGTGTGTGTGTGTGTGTGTGTGTGTGTGTGTGTGTGTGTGTGTGTGTGTGTGTGTGTGTGTGTGTGTGTGTGTGTGTGTGTGTGTGTGTGTGTGTGTGTGTGTGTGTGTGTGTGTGTGTGAGACTCAAACACTCTGGCTCCAAAAGTGGCTATAGCGTGGCTCTCGTTTCTCAGGCAGGTGGGGGCTCACTCACATGTCGGTGGCCGGGTCCCAAATGGCACCCTATACCCTTCATAGTGCCCTACTTATGACCAGGGCACTGGTCAAAGGTAGTGCGCTATGTAGGGTATAGGGTGCTATTTTGGTCACAGCCAGTGTCTGTCAGGCTGGGGCTATACACAGCGTGGTGCTGTTTACTCTGTTATAGAAGGAGGGGGAAATTGCTCAGCAGAGTCCTATTTGGGAAATCGTTGGAGGGTATTTGTGCTTCTGATTGTTATCTACTCCTTTCTGTGTGATTCTCTGAGAGGCAACACGGAATATACGGCTGTACTGAAAATACGTCCGGAATTAGCCGCCTTCATCTTTAGAACGTAGCAATAATCGTGGTATGATCAGCACTGTTTGAGACTTGTTGATAGTAACAACATCTGCACATTTATTTGCTTATTGAAATAGACAACTTCATGAGCTTTTTGCTAGAATGTCGCATTGCCAGGAGGGAAAGAAGTGTCAAACGGAGAGGGCTATCAGATCACAATAATGTTGCAGTATATTTCCCACCTGCTGTCAGTATATTGATACAACAGTACTCTGTACCGCTCTGAAATGATTGTACATACTGTCACAGTCTTTAACTCTCCTTCTTCCTCTCCTCTTGGCCTCCTCAGAAGATCCTGGGGGAGTCTGTGGGGAGCACCAGCCCATCCCAGGACCCTCGCTCTGCCCTGTCCCCTCATACCAGCAGCCTGCTGGGCCGGCTGGAGAGCAGGATCAAGGATCTGAAGGTGTGGCTGAGAGACACAGAGCTGTTCATCTTCAACTCCTGTCTGAGGCAGGAAGCAGAGCAGGACCTGCAGGCCTCCACCCAGCTGCAGCACTTCAAGGTAGAGACTGAGCACTGCACGCACGCACGCACGCACGCACGCACGCACGCACGCACGCACGCACGCACGCACACACACACACACACACACACACACACACACACACACACACACACACACACACACACACACACACACACACACACACACACACACACACACACACACACACACACATCCAGAGTAGATGCCCCCTGGGCATAACGCTGTCATAACACTACTACTGATCTGGGTCTAACTTTCACCTGGTCTGGGCTCCTTTAGAAAGACACTGACTACTACGGCAGGGGTCTTCAACCTTTTCTTTCCCAGGGACCCCAAGCAAACCGGCGACCCAGGGACCCCGATCATGCGTCAGCCCAAAACATTTGTCCTCGTCTTGTCATCAGGTGAATGATAAGGGCAATGCGAAGTAGTCAGCATTTTAAAATGAACTCGGTAGATGGTGTTTCATTATTTTGCCCTCCCCACATTATACTGGGGTATAGTAAGTATAAGCGCTAACATAGCGAACTATTAGCTAGAAAGGTACTGCATCTCCAAACGATATGTCGACTAATACAGCTGTTGAGCTGGTTTAACAAAGGTTAACCATGTGTTGGTGTGACCGGTGGAGATGACCGAAGGGTCAGGGTTTGGTCTTGATCTTTTCCTCTCAGATGATGACAGGAAAAACTTCCAGAAACAAATGCTGTGCCGCCCTTGTACCTCTCTGCAAAGTTCAAATGAAAAACGAAAGGGGACATGAATAGCCATGCCAGCCCAATGACGACATGTACAGAGAAAAGTACAGTAGCTAGATGACTGATGTGCATATACATCACAACAGAATGGTGGGAGACCAATATAATACACTGTCAATGGCCATATAAACTCATTGAGAAGTGTTTTAACGTATTGATAATGGTAATGATTTTCAAGGGACAATTTTACAGTAGCCTACCACTTCCACAGGGATACAGTAGAAAGGGAAGAGGTAAGGGGGTGTATGGGATGTTTATGAGGGACAATCGAGAAGGAGAAGACGTGAGCACCATTTACAAGGGGCACTCACAACAACAACAAATAATTACACTAATATCAGACATGGGAACTATTCTGATTTTGCGTAATTATATTACATGAAATTCAACACTTGTTACATTGGCAAAAACCTTATGTCCAAGTCACGAAAGCTTACCAGCAGCCAGCGGCACTTGCCGCGATGGGTACTCACTGGTGCTTTTTCAAAGACTATGTCAGATACTCCAGTGAGTGTAATTGGCTCGAATGAGTGTAAATTGCTCAATATTAGGAGTTGAGAAATAAAGTTGACATCGTTAGAAGATATTTTCTTCTTTTCTACCACTTCTTTTTTAAATACAGTGCATTTGGAAAATATTCAGACCCCTTGACTTTTTCCACATGCTGTTGTTAAGTTACAGCCTTATTCAAAATGAATCAAAATAATGATAAAAAATCTCATCAATCAACACAAAATATCCCATAACGACAAAGCAAAATCAGGTTATTACATTTTTTTTGTAGAATTAAATATCACATTTTCATACAGTACCAGTCAAAGGTTTGGACATACCTACTCATTCAAGTGTTTTGCTTTATTTTACTATTTTATGCATTGTAGAATAATAGTGAAGACATCAAAACTATGAAATAACAAATAGAATTATGTAGTAACCAAAAAAGTGTTAAACAAAATCAAAATAGATTTTATATTTGAGATGATTCAAAGTAGCCACCCCTTTGCCTTGATGACAGCTTTGCACACTCTTGGCATTCTCTCAACAAGCTTCATGAGGAATGCTGACTTGAAGGAGTTCCCACATATGCTGAGCACTTGTTGGCTGCTTTACCTTCACTCTGTGTTCCAATTCATCCCAAACCATCTCAATTCAATCAAATGTATCAATCAAATGTATTTGTAAAGCCCTTCTTACATCAGCTGATGTCAAAAAAGTGGTGTACAGAAACCCAGCCTAAAACCCCAAACAATTGGGTTGAGGTCGGGTGATTATGGAGGCCAGGTCATCTGATGCAGCACTCCATCACTCTCCTTCTTGGTCAAATAGCCCTTACACAGCCTGGAGGTCTGTTGGATCAGTGTCCTGTTGAAAAACCAATGATAGTCCAACTAAGCGCAAACCAGATGGGATGGCGTATTGCTGCAGAATGTTGTGGTAGCCATTCTTGTTAAGTGTGCCTTGAATTGTCACCACTAAAGCACCCCCACAACATCATACCTCCTCCTCCATGCTTCACGGTGGGAACTACACATGCAGAGATCATCCGTTCACCTACTTTGCGTCTCACAAAGACACGGCGGTTGGAACCAAAAATATCAAATTTGGACTCATCAGACAAAGGACCATTGCTTGTGTTTCTTGGACCAAGCAAGTCTCTTATTTTTATTGGTGTTCTTTAGTAGTGGTTTATTTGCAGCAATTTGGCCATGAAGACCTGATTCACGCCTGATTCACGCAGTCTCCTCTGAACAGTTGATGATGAGATGTGTCTGTTACTTGAACTCTGTGATGCATTTATTTTGGCTACAATTTCTGAGGCTGGTAACTCTACTAATGAACTTATCCCCTGGTAACTCTGGGTCTTCCTTTCCTGTGTGGTCCTCATGAGAGCCAGTTTCATCAAAACACATGATGGTTTTAGCGATTTTTGTTCATTTTTTTCTTCTGTTTTTGCAAAGTTCTTGAAATGTTCTGGATTCATTGACCTTCATGTCTTAAATTAATGATGGACTGTTGTTTCTCTTTGCTTATTTGAGCTGTTCTTGGCATAATACATACTTGGTCTTTTACCAAATAGGGATATCTTCTGTATATCACCCCTTCCTTGTGACAACACAACTGATTGGCTCAAACTCATTAAGAAGGAAAGAAATTCCACAAATTAACTTTGAACCAAGCGCACCTGTTAATTGAAATGCATTCCAGGTGACTACCTCGTGAAGCTGGTTAAGAAAATGTGCAAATCTGTCATCAAGGCAAAGGGTGGCTACTTTGAAAAATCTCAAATATAAAATATATTTTAATTTGTTTAACACTTTTTTGGTTACTACATTATTCCATATCTGTTATTTAATAGTTTGATGTCTTCACTATTATTCTACAATCGAGAAAATATTTAAAAAATAAAGAAAAAAACTTTTGACTGGTACTGTAAGTATTCAGACCCTTTACTCTGTACTTTGTTGAAGCAACTTTGGCAGTGATTACAGCCTCAAGTCTTCTTGGGCATGACTCTACAAGAGCTTGGCACATCTGTATTTGGGGAATTTACCCCATTCTTCTCTACAGATCCTCTCAAGCTCTGTCATGTTAGATGGGGAGCATCGCTGCACAGCTATCTTCAGGTCTCAGGAGATTTTCGATCGAATTCAAGTCCAGGCTCTGGCTGGGCCACTCGAGGACATTCAGAGACTTGACCCGAAGCCACTCCTGCATTGTCTTGGCTGTATGCTTAGGGTCATTGTCCTGTTGGAAGATGAACCTTCAACCACAGTCTGAGCACTCTGGAGCAGGTTGTCAGATCTCTCTGTACTTTTTCCTCGATCCTGATTAGTCTCCTAGTCCCTCCCTCTGAAAAACATCCCTACAGCATGATGCTGCCACCACCATGCTTCACCATAGGGATTGTGCAAGGTTTCCTCCAGACATAACGCTTGACATTCAGGCCAGAAAGTTTTGGTTTCGTCAGACCAGAGAATCTTGTTTCTCTGAGTCCTTTAGTCTCTTTTTGTTGCAAACTCCAAGCGGGCTGTCATGTGCCTTTTACTGAGAAGTGGCTTCTGTCTGGCCACTCTACCATAAAGACCTGATTGGTAGAGAGCTGCAGAGATGGTTGTCCTTCTGGAAGGTTCTCGGGATGCACCTGAGCTCAATTTCGAGTCTCATAGCAAAGGGTCTGAATTTTGTATGTAAATAAGGTATTTCTGTTTTGCTAAAATGTTGTGGTTTTTTTTTACTGTTTTTGCTTTGCCATTGTGGGGTATTGTGTGTAGAATGATGAGGGAAAAATGTTTTTTTTAATCCATTTTAGTATAAGGCTGTAACATAACAAAATGTGTAAAAAGTCCATGGGTCTGAATACTTTCCGAATGCACTTTATATACACGATAATATTTTTCCGCAGACCCCCTGCACTAGAGGTTAACGGACCCCTGGTTGAATATCCCTGTACTAGAGGCCTAGGTGCTCTGAGGACTGCTACTGTAGGTATGAAGAATGAAGGTGTGAATTATCATATATCATATATCATCACAGATCAAGGAAACACCAACATAGTGTCATAATAGGGCGTTGGGCCATCACGAGCCAGAACAGCATTCCTCCACTAACAATTCCATCACACACACACACACACACACACCCTTTAAACGCCCTGTGCTCCTTCGAGACCCCTCTTTCAACTGGGCAACTGGGCATTTTTATACATGACCCTAAGCATGATGGGTGTTGATTCATTAATTAAAGATGTTCTCCGGTATTTTTGTACACTTTTTAGCCCAGTAGTTCTGAATGTAGCGCCCACGAGACAAAAGTGGTCCCTGGAAATTGTAGATATGTGCACCACATCATTGTTCTCTCTCTGGCTCTGCTGTGTGTGTGTCTTGCTAGCTGTCACTTAAATGACGTAGCGCTGAAGCTCATTAGCTGAAACTCGAATTGCTACCTGTCTGGCCCAGGTGTCTGGCCCAGGTGTCTGGCCCAGGTGTCTGGCCCAGGTGTCTGGCCCAGGTGTCTGGCCCAGGTGTCTGGCCCAGGTGTCTGGCCCAGGTGTCTGGCCCAGGTGTCTGGCCCAGGTGTCTGGGGGTAAATGTAGGTAAAATGGCGCTGCACAGCTTCCAGAAAACAGTCGCTTTCAATCCAGGGATTTTGTGGCTAATGGAGGTCATACAGTTATTCTGCTCATATAGTATTAATGTATGAACTACACATTGACACATCCAGGCCAAAATGGGAGGTTTCAAAAATACTTACTATTCGCCAAAGTACCAGAGCATATCTTTAACTCAGGAACTACACCTGTGTGTAAGCACCTGCTTTCAATATACTTATCCCTAATTTACTCAAGTGTTTTCTTTATTTTGGGAGTTACTGTACCTGTGCCTAGTGTCAAAAACTCCAAAACAGGCAGCTTTGAGTGTTTGGTTTTCACTTCAAGTACAGTAATACTGTATATATATATTTGTAATTAAACTAATGCTTGAGAAAATAAATAAAATAAAGCTATTTTGACTCCAGCAAATCTCGAAGAAACTATTATTTGACTTAAAAAGCTTGAGGAACAACACAGGATATTAATCAGGCCGTGTCACAACACAGGTTGTGGAGTTGAGATTGCTTTCATCCCGCTGAGTGACTACTAGCGATAGAGGGAAGAAACCTTAAATATATACGGAGTCAACGCTGAGAGAAATAACACTTTATAAAAGAAGACTTTTCTTTTGATAAGATGTCACACTGCACAGAGGGGAAGCATTGATTTCTTGAGAAAACGCCTGAGGAAAAAAGATTAAAATATTGATAACTGCAATGTGTATGGACAGAGGAGCCATGGCACTAAATAGAAAAAGAGATACAAATACAAAATAAAAAGAGAAAGAGGACCATTTAATGATCATCTATCTGTTTTGGGCAATTCTGCTGTAAATGGATTCAATATCCAGACTTGGCCCCATTACAGTTGGGCTGAACACATCTCAGCAGGAGGCAGAGTTCAGTCAGTCAGGTACATACAGTTCAGTACTGTAGTTCTCTAGAGTAGAGGCTGTCAGTCAGGTACATACAGTTCAGTACTGTAGTTCTCTAGAGTAGAGGCTGTCAGTCAGGTACATACAGTTCAGTACTGTAGTTCTCTAGAGTAGAGGCTGTCAGTCAGGTACATACAGTTCAGTTCTGTAGTTCTCTAGAGTAGAGGCTGTCAGTCAGGTACATACAGTTCAGTTCTGTAGTTCAATAGACTAGAGGCTCAGTCAGTCAGGTACATACAGTTCAGTTCTGTAGTTCTCTAGAGTAGAGGCTGTCAGTCCGGTACATACAGTTCAGTTCTGTAGTTCTCTAGAGTAGAGGCTGTCAGTCAGGTACATACAGTTCAGTTCTGTAGTTCACTAGACTAGAGGCTGTCAGTCCGGTACATACAGTTCAGTTCTGTAGTTCACTAGAGTAGAGGCTGTCAGTCCAGTACATACCGTTCAGTTCTGTAGTTCACTAGACTAGAGGCTCAGTCAGTCAGGTACATACAGTTCAGTTCTGTAGTTCTCTAGAGTAGAGGCTGTCAGTCAGATACATACAGTTCAATTCTGTAGTTCACTAGACTAGAGGCTGTCAGTCAGGTACATACAGTTAAGTTCTGTAGTTCACTAGACTAGAGGCTCAGTCAGTCAGGTACATACAGTTCAGTTCTGTAGTTCACTAGACAAAAGGCTCAGTCAGTCAGGTACATACAGTTCAGTTCTGTAGTTCAATAGACTAGAGGTTCAGTCAGTCAGGTACATACAGTTCAGTTCTGTAGTTCACTAGACTAGAGGCTCAGTCAGTCAGGTACATACAGTTCAGTTCTGTAGTTCTCTAGAGTAGAGGCTGTCAGTCAGATACATACAGTTCAGTTCTGTAGTTCTCTAGAGTAGAGGCTGTCAGTCAGGTACATACAGTTCAGTTCTGTAGTTCTCTAGAGTAGAGGCTGTCAGTCCGGTACATACAGTTCAGTTCTGTAGTTCACTAGACTAGAGGCTGTCAGTCCGGTACATACAGTTCAGTTCTGTAGTTCTCTAGAGTAGAGGCTGTCAGTCAGGTACATACAGTTCAGTTCTGTAGTTCACCAGACTAGAGGCTGTCAATCCGGTACATACAGTTCAGTTCTGTAGTTCTCTAGAGTAGAGGCTGTCAGTCAGGTACATACAGTTCAGTTCTGTAGTTCACTAGACTAGAGGCTGTCAGTCCGGTACATACAGTTCAGTTCTGTAGTTCTCTAGAGTAGAGGCTGTCAGTCAGGTACATACAGTTCAGTTCTGTAGTTCAATAGACTAGAGGCTCAGTCAGTCCAGTACATACCGTTCAGTTCTGTAGTTCACTAGACTAGAGGCTCAGTCAGTCAGGTACATACAGTACAGTTCTGTAGTTCTCTGGAGTAGAGGCTGTCAGTCAGATACATACAGTACTGTAGTTTTCTAGAGTAGAGGCTGTCAGTCAGGTACATACGGTACAGTGCTGTAGTGCTCTAGAGTAGAGGCTGTCAGTCAGGTACATACGGTACAGTGCTGTAGTGCTCTAGAGTAGAGGCTGTCAGTCAGGTACATACGGTACAGTGCTGTAGTGCTCTAGAATAGAGGCTGTCAGTCAGATACATACAGTACTGTGCTGTAGTTCTCTAGACGAGGCTACTCTCTGCAAGGATCTGTGGTGTGAGTTGGGAACAATACAAGGAGAATGAACAGTATACAGTATACAATGCATTCGGAAGTATTCAGATCCACATTTTGTTATTTTACAGCCTTATTCTAAAATTAATAAAATTATTTTTTCCCCCACATTTATCTCCACACAATACCTCATAATGACAAAGCGAAAACAGGTTTTTAGAAAATGTGGCTCATTTATTACAAATAAAAACAGAAATACCTTATTTACATAACTATTCAAACCCTTTGCTACGAGTCTCGAAATTGAACTCAGGTGCATCCGGTTTCGATTGATCATCCTTGAGATGTTTCTACAACTTGATTGGAGTCCACCTGTGGTAAATTGATTGGACATGATTTGGAACACAGTGGCCTCCATCTTTCTTAAATGGAAGATATTTGGAACCCCCAAGACTCTTCCTAGAGCTGGCAAACTTTGCAATCGGGTGAGAAGGGCCTTGGCCAGGGAGGTGACCCAGAACCCGATGGTCACTCTGAAAGAGCTCCAGAGTTCCTCTATTGAGATGGGAGAAACTTCCAGAAGGACATCCATCTCTACCAATCAGGCCTTCATGGTAGAGTGGCCAGACGGAGGCCACTCCTCAGTAAAAGGCACATAACAGCCCACTTGGAGTTTGCCAAAAGGCACTTAAAGGACAATCAGACCATGAGAAACAAGATTGGTCTGATGAAACCAAGATTGAACTCTTTGGCCTGAATCGCAAGCGTCATGTCTGGAGGAAACCTTGCACCATCTCTACGGTGAAGCATAGTTGTGGCAGCATCATGCTGTGGGGATGCTTTTCAGCGGCAGGAACTAGGAGACTAGTCAGGATTAAGGGAAAGATGAACAGAGCAATATACAGAGAGATCCTTAATGAAAACCTGCTCCAGAGCGCTCAGAACGACAGATTGTAGCGAAAGTTCACCTTCCAACAGGACAACGACCCTATGCGCACAGCCAAGACAATGTAGAAGTGGCTTCGGGACAAGTCTCTGAATGTCCTTGAGTGGCTCAGCCAGAGCCAGGACTTGAACCCAATCGAACATCTCTGGAGAGACCTAAAAATAGCTGTGCAGCAACGCTCCCCATCCAACCTGACAGAGCTTGAGAGGATCTGCAGAGAAAAATGGGAGAAACTCCCCAAATACAGATGTGACAATCTTGTAGCGTCATACCCAAGAAGACTCGAGGCTGTAATCACTTCCAAACGTGCTTCAACAAAGTACAGAGTAAAGGGTCTGAATACTTATGTAAATGTGATATGTCAGTTTAAAAAATGTAATACATTTGCACATTTTTCTAAAAACTTGTTTTTGCTTTGTTATTATGGGGTATTGTGTGTAGATTGATGAGAAAAAAAGCTATTCGATACATTTTAGAGTAAGGCTGTAACGTAACAAAATGTGGAAAAAGTCAAGGGGTCTGAATACTTTCTGAATTCACTGTATATCAAATTCATTATTTGTTGTGTGATTATTTGTTTTTCCAAACACAGAAAATCCAAAACAATATTATGGTACAATTTGAACCTGAAAATCATTCTAATGTTTCTAGAGCAATACTCGGTTGGAATATGGCGAATGTCAACACAAATAACACGTGAACTGGTCCCCATGTCTGATGCAGTGATGTCCAAAATACAGTATTACTCTATTCAGGATCTTTACCTGATTATCCTCTTGGAGAGTTTCTTCTGGGTGCATCACAAAGCATTAACCATCTCCCATCTAATCTTCATAACACGATTACCGCCACACTTAAAAACGAACGCACCCAACCAAAACGCTTAAACACATTCAACTAGCAGTGGATCCCACGTTATACCTTCATCCAGGAAAATAAAGATCAAGCTGTGAGGATGTTGAAGAGGACGTAGCTAATACCTTATGAATAACACCCATTCATCCCCACTAATGTGAGAAGGCAAACAAATAACCTCAACATGATAATAATGCTATCAATTAGGGTATTTATGAGAGACTGTCAATGTCATAGGGGGCTATTCAAACTGGTCAGACACCAGAGGTATGTTCAAAACTAAAAACGCTGGGTGGGTCCGTCCGGTGTGCGTGTCCAGTAATGAGTGTGTCGTTCCAGCGCCGTCACCTGTCTGCTCCCCATTAAGACCTGATGAGAATATAACGCTGCGTTTGGCGCTTCTCTCACATGTGAAGCTACGCAATCAGACAGCCCCTCTAATGTGGTTAGCACTTGGCAAAGAACAGGAGTTCTTTATTCCTAATCATGGAGAAAGTATTGATATTATATCTGGGCTGTCATATTTTATTAGCGGGACGCCGGCCACAGTAGCCTAGAATAACGTAGCGGCTCAGAGTGGGGGCTGTGCTGTAGGGAGGAGGTCAGTCAGAGAGTGGGGGTTGAAGGGTGTAGATGGACCCAGAGCAGGCAGAGAGATGAGAAGAGATTGGGCCTGACCCCCCAGGTGAGATCCCGGGCCCCATGTTGGCTTCTAGATACATTTTTTTTTAAACAAGGTAGAAACTGACGTTAGAGCTGATATCTCTAAATCTATGGTGGCATCTCACTGCTCTCAGAGTGTGGAGGAGATAGGGGGAGGTCACTGCAGTCTGTCATACAGACAAAGGAACTCCACTTGGAACAAGTCGGTAATCCATTTCTCTAGTCGAAAAATACTAAAAATAGAAATGAGGTTCTGGTGAGAATTAATAAATGGGATGGTTTGATTCTTGCTGCACGAGCCAAAGTTTGACCTCAATGAAAATTGGGGCTTCTTATGGGGAGAGATTAAAACGAATTAGCTCTCTTTGCTTGAGATGGTAGGAGGGAGCAATTCAATGTGAACAGGGGGAGATAATTGTGAAATAGAACACTCTACGTCTTCCTCAGTGACATATTATCAATCTAATCCTTCTTTAAAACATTTCGTATTACAACAGATTATGGGGAAGGATGTTTGGTTTGTGGGCAAAATACTCATCCCTTAATGCCAAAGCTTGGCATGTAATCTGTGGGAATGTTTTCTAACTGATAGGCAATGTTTAACCTTCAAAAAGAAGCAATATGGTTGAGAGACAGTGGTGGGAGAAAGGTATTATTAAATGGAAGCTGTGACTAAATTGAACTGTCTGGCCCCCCAGAGCAGTCCGAACACAAAAGAGCCTAATTTTAGTCCCCCTCTGGGAAGTCTAGAATACCATATCTTAAAAGCCTTTTAATTCAATTAAACTGGGGTTATGGTATGGCTACATTATGAAGATGTCGTCTACTGGTTTCTCATTAATGCTGCTGTATGTATGTTGACAGGCGAAGGAAAGGCTGGATGCTGGGATGTTGTGCACTAAACTACTGTGTTTTGGCTTGCTGGTCAGTCCTGTTTGGTTTACTTGCATTGAGGCATCTTAAATTCACCTTATGCACGAAGTCTTGCCTTCCTACACCATCTTCAGCCACACTAACAACAAGGGCATTTTGATGATATAGTGGCTATGCCGTTATGCTTCCTGAATTGAGATTCCATGTCAATATAAAATAGTACTTGTTGTCATAAGAAATCGAATCAAAGTTTATTTGTCACGTGCGCTGAATACAACAGTATTACATACAACCTTACAGTAAAATGCTTACTTACAAGCCCTTAACCAACAGTGCAGTTTTTAAGTTAAAAATAGGTATTAGGTAAACAATAGATAAGTAAAGAAATTTAAAAAACAGTAAAAAATAACAGTTGCGAGGCAATGTGTGGGTGCACCGGTTAGTCGGGCTATTTGAGGTAATATGTACGTGTAGCATTATTTAAAGTGACACAATGCATAGTCCGGGCAGCCATTTGATTAGCTATTCAGCCTTTTGGTCCTAGACTTGGTGCTCCGGTACAGCTTGCCATGCGGTAGCAGAGAGAACAGTCTATGGCTGGGGTGGCTGGAGTCTTTGACCATTTTTAGGGCCTTTCTCTGACAGCGCCTGGTATAGAGGTTCTGAATGGCAGGCAGCTTAGCTCCAGTGATGTACTGGGCCGTACGCACTACGCTCTGTAGTGCCTTGCGGTCGGAAGCTGAGCAGTTGCCATACCAGACAGTGATGCAACCAGTCAGGATGCTCTCGATGTTGCAGCTGTAGAAGTTTTTGAAGATCTGAGGACCCATGCCAAATCTTTTTTGTTTCCTTTGGGGGAATAGGCTTTGTCATGCACTCTTCACGACTGTCTTGGTGTGTTTGGACCATTCTAGTTTGTTGGTGATGTGGACACCAAGGAACTTGAAGCTCTCAACCTGCCCCACTACAGCCCCGTCAATGAGAATGGGGACGTGCCCGGGCCTCCTTTTCCTGTAGTCCACAATCCTTTCCTTTGTCTTGTTTACGTTGAGGGATGGCACCACCCAGCCAGGTTTCTGACCTCCTCCCTATAGGCTGTCTCGTCGTTGTCAGTGATGCGGCCGGCCACTGTTGTGTCGTCTGCAAACTTAATGATGGTGTTGGAGTCGTGCCTGGCCATGCAGTTGTGGGTGAACAGGGAGCACAGGAGGGGACTGAGCACGCACCCCTGAGGGGCTCCAGTGTTGAGGATCAGCGTGGCAGATGTGTTGTTACCTACCCTTACCATCTGGGGGCGGCCCGTCAGGAAGTCCAGGATCCAGTTGCAGATGGAGGTGTTTAGTCCCATGATCCTTAGCTTAGTGATGAGCTTTGAAGGCACTATGGTGTTGAATGCTGAGCTGTAGTCAATGAATAGCATTCTCACGTAGGTGTTCCTTTTGTCCAGGTGGGAAAGGGCAGTGTGGAGTGCAATAGCGATTGCATCATCTGTGGATCTGTTTGAGCGGTATGCAAATTGGAGTGGGTCCGGGGTTTCTGGGATAATGGTGTTGATGTGAGCCATGACCAGCCTTTCAAAGCACTTCATGGCTACGGACGTGAGTGCTACAGGTCTGTAGTCATTTAGGCAGGTTACCTTAGTGTTCATGGGCACATTGACTATTGTGGTCTGCTTAAAACATGTTGGTATTATTGTTGGTTTGTCTGAGGGCATAGTGGGATTTCTTATAAGCGTCTGGGTTAGAGTCCCGCTCCTTGAAGACGGCAGCTCTACCCTTTAGCTCAGTGCGGATGTTGCCTGTAGTCCATGGTTTCTGGTTGGGGTATGTACTTACAGTCACTGTGGGGACAACTTCATTGATGCACTTATTGATGAAGCCAGTGACTGATGTGGTGTACTCCTCAATGCCATCGGAGGAATCCCGGAACATTATCCAGTCTGTGCTAGCAAAACAGTCCTGTAGCTTAGCATCTGCGTCATCTGACTACAGGCACAATTCGGTGAAACATAAGATATTACAGTTTTTGATGTCCCGCTGGTAGGATATTCGTGATCGTACCTTGTCTAATTTGTTGTCCAATGATTGTACGTTGGCAAGTAGCATTAATGGTAAAGTCCTGTTTCCCATTCGCCATTGGTGGATCCTTACAAGGCACCCCGCCCTGTGTCCTCTGTACCTGCATCTCTTTCTCCTGCCAATGATGGGGATATTGGCCTTGTCCAGTGTCTGAAGTACATCCTGTGCGTCCTGCTTGTGTAATAAAACATCTTTGTCTAATCCAAGGTGAGTGATTGCTGTCCTGATATCCCAAAGCTCTTTTTTTGCCATAAGTTACGATGGCAGAAACATTATGTACAACATAACTTAC
This sequence comes from Oncorhynchus gorbuscha, assembly GCF_021184085.1. Lineage (NCBI taxonomy): Eukaryota > Metazoa > Chordata > Actinopteri > Salmoniformes > Salmonidae > Oncorhynchus > Oncorhynchus gorbuscha. Next base: position 34,581,322 of record NC_060189.1, read on the forward strand.
AAATAACGTGAAAAAAACACACACACAATAGCACAATTGGTTAGGCGCCCGTACAACTGCTGCCATTTCTTCAGGCGCCATTTGTCCAAACTTCCACACTTATAAATACAATGAACATTCCAATTATGTATTATTGTAGCTTTTAGCCAACAATGTACGTCTGAACATTTAGATTGGAATCAACAGGGGGGCAGTTAGTTAGGATTTTAAAACACCTGTAATTTTTGTATTTATTACGGATCCCCATGATGCAGCACATACTCTTCCTGGGGTCTAATTGAGATGAAGGCAGTTACATCACACAATTGTTTCAATAAACAGTAGATAATACAACACATTATTACACCACTAATCTACCACTACATATCAACAATATAAAATGTATAATACCACAATGTAACAATATTACAATGTACAGTATGTGTTTGTAGAAAGTATGTGTGTGTGTGTTAGCGTGTGTGACTCTTCACAGTCTGCGTTGTTCCATAATATCTAGTCTGTTTTTTTATCTTGATTTTATTGCTTCCTTGAGTTACTTGATGTGGAATAGAGTTCCATGTAGCCATGGCTTTGTGTAATAACATGCGTTGTCCAAAGTTATGTTCTGGACATGGGCACTCTGAAGAGACCCCTGGTGGCATGTCTTGTGGGTTTTGCATGGGTGTCTGAGCTGTGTGCTAGTCTTTTGAACAGAGAGCTCAGTGCTTTCAGCATGTCAATACCTCTCACAAAGACAAGCAGTGATGCAGTCAATCTCTCCTCTAATTTGAGCCAGGAGAGGTTAACATGCATCTTATTGATGTTAGCTCTCAGAGTACATTTAAGGGCCAGCCGTGATGTTCTGTTCTGGGCCAACTGTAATTTGCCTATGTCTCTCTTTGTGGCCCTTGACCATATGACTGGGCAGTAGTCCAGGTGTGATAAAACTAGGGCCTGTAGGACTTGTTTTGTTGATAGCGATGTGAAGAAAGAAGAGAAGCTTTTTATTCCAAACAGACCTCTCCCCATCTTAGCTACCGTTGTGTCAATATGTTTTGACCATGACATTTACGCCAAACAGTTTAGTCTCCTCAATTTTCCTCAATTTCCACATTGCAAGATTCATTGCAAGATTGAGTTGAGGTTTAGCCAGCTGCCCTGGGGAATGCCCAACTCCACCTTGGTTATGTTGGAGAGGCTTCCATTAAAGAACACCCACTGTGTTCTGTTAGACAGGTAACTTTTGATACATGATATAGCAGAGGATGTAAAGCCATAACACATCTGTTTATTTTCAGTAGCAGTCATTTGCCCTACGTGTAGAGTACCCGTCCTCGCACCTACCCTATAAGCGTGCTGAAAGTCTGTTGTAATTTGTCTACTGTGAAATAGCATTGTATCTGGTCCAACACAATTTTTTTCAAAAGTTTACTAAGGGTTGATAGCAGGCTGATTGGTCGGCTGTTTGAGCCAGTAAAGGGTGATTTGCTATTCTTGGGCAGCGGAATGACTTTAGCTTCCCTCCAGGCCTGAGGGTACACAGGTTCCTGTTGGCTTAGATGTATCTCGTTATACAACCCCCTAACTATTTGTCAATCAGTCTATTACCCAAGCTAATTCCCTGTCAGACACTCAGGTGTCTTCCTAGTGAGAGAGAGAGAGAGAGAGAGAGAGAGAGAGAGAGAGAGAGAGAGAGAGAGAGAGAGAGAGAGAGAGAGAGAGAGAGAGAGAGAGAGAGAGAGAGAGAGAGAGAGAGAGAGAGAGAGAGAGAGAGAGAGAGAGAGAGAGAGAGAGAGAGAGAGAGAGAGAGAGAGAGAGAGAGAGAGACGCTGGCAGTAAGTGACAGAAAGGATTGAGCTGGAGGCAGTGAGTCTAAACTATGGGAATATGTGTGTGGGAACAAGAATTCATTACACTCATTTGAGATAACAAGTGCTTGTGGTTTTAATTGACTTAATCAACAAATAGAATTAATCAGAGATTTCTAATTAATGGTAATTGATTGAATATCCACTGGGTCACTGTCAGAGTTAAATCCCTGTTTCTGTTCCTTTCAACTGGAGGGCGTCTCGTTTGTCCTTGTCATCGCCATCTTGTCCACATGTATTGAAAATGGACAGACTGAGGATATAAAGGATAGAAGGAGAGCTGTCGATATGTCTTTTAGAGAACAGCAAACAACATTTTGCAACATACACTGACCACAATTTCTTCCCCAGTCTTATTGAACCACTGGCTGTAGAATGGTGTTATTTTGAGGTCTCTTTTATTTTTTTATAATGTCATATCATGGAATAGTACTTTCTCTGGAAATTATTGTGGATTTTATTAGGGGAAATGTAACCAAAATCTCGCTCTTGAAGGTACAGTTGTAGGATCTTAATTCGCAGCAAGATAATCCTGCAGCAACAGGATTTGAACGTTTAGTCCATAATGTTGCTTGATCTGTGGTTAGGCTACTAGCTGGTCAAAATGATCCTACATGAAATATGCAATACTGTTAACATAACTGTGTATTAGTGTGGGTTTTCAGTGAATTTATGTTCATCATGAAGCTCATCTGCATTTCCTGCCATGCAGGAAAATTCTCTGCAACAAAAGTGTTCAAAGTGTAGTTGTCACCTGATCTGTTGCACCTGTCCTTGTGCTTGTCTCCACCCCCTCCAGGTGTCGCCCATCTTCCCCACTTATCCCCTGGGTATTTATACCTGTGTTTTCTGTCTGTCTGTGCCAGTTTGTCTTGCTTGTTCAAGTCAACCAGCGTTTTGTCTCTGCTCTTGGTCCCCACTCCTGTACCCGCCCGCCTGACCACTTTGACTGTCCCTGTCCCTGTCCCTGTCCCTGTCCCTGTCCCTGTCCCTGTCCCTGTCCCTGTCCCTGTCCCTGTCCCTGTCCCTGTCCCTGTCCCTGAGCCTGAGCCTGAGCCTGAGCCTGAGCCTGAGCCTGAGCCTGCCTACTGTCCTGTACCTTTGCTCCACCTCTGGATTACCCACCTGAGCCTGCCTACTGTCCTGTACCTTGGCCTCTACTCTGGATTATGGACCCCTGCCTGTCTTGTCGTTTGCCTGCCCCTGTGGTTACAATACCATTGTTAACTTCACAGTCTGCACTTGGGTCTTACCTTGATTCCTGATAGTTGTTGCATAGACACTATTAGAGGTCGACCGATTGTGATTTTTCAACGCCGATACCGATTATTGGACGACCAGAAAAGCCAATACCGATGATTTTTTTTATTTTTATAATAATGACAATTACAACAATACTGAATGAACACTTATTTTAACTTAATATAATACATCAATAAAATCAATTTAGCCTCAAATAAATAATGCAAAAACAAAGTGTTTGGAGAAGAAAGTAAAAGTGCAATTCGTGCCATGTAAGAAAGCTAACGTTTAAATTCCTTGCTCAGAACATGAGAACATATGAAAGCTGGTGGTTCCTTTTAACATGAATCTTCAATATTACCAGGTAAGAAGTTTTAGGTTGTAGTTATTATAGGAATTATAGGACTATTTCTCTCTATATAATTTGTATTTCATATACCTTTGACTATTGGATGTTCTTTTAGGCACTTTAGTATTGCCAGTGTAACAGTATAGCTTCCGTCCCTCTCCTCGCTCCTCCCTGGGCTCGAACCAGGAACACAACGACAACAGCCACCCTCAAAGCAGTGTTACCCATGCAGAGTAAGGGGAACAACCACTCCAAGTCTCAGAGCGAGTGACGTTTGAAATGCTATTAGCGCGCACCCCGCTAACAAGCTAGCCATTTCACATCGGTTACAACAGCCTAATCTCGGGAGTTGATAGGCTTGAAGTCATAAACAGCACAACGAAGAGCTGCTGGCAAAACGCACGAAAGTGCTGTTTAAATTAATGCTTACTAGCCTGCTGCTGCCTACCACTGCTCAGTCAGACTGCTCTATCAAATCATAGACTTAGTTATAACATAATAACACACAGAAATACGAGCCTTAGGTCATTAATTGGGTTGAATCCGGAAACTATCATCTTGAAAACAAGACGTTTATTCTTTCAGTGAAATACAGAACCGTTTCGTATTTTATCTAAGGGGTGGCATGCATTAGTCTAAATATTCCTGTTACATTGCACAACCTTCAATGTTATGGCATAATTACGTACAATTCTGGCAAATTAGGCATCCCAAACTGTTGCATATACACTGAGAGAAGTGACACAATTTCACCTGGTTAATATTGTCTGCTAACCTGGATTTCTTTATACAGGTTTAAAAATATATACTTCTGTGAATTGATTTTAAGAAAGGAATTGATGTTTATGGTTAGGTACACATTGGAGCAACGATACGCACCGCATCGATTATATGCAACGCAGGACACGCTAGATAAACTAGTAATATCATCAACCACATGTAGTGATTATGATTGATTGATTGTTTTTTATAAGATAAGTTTAATGCTAGCTAGCAACATACCTTGGCTTACTGCATTCGCGTAACAGGCAGTCTCCTCATGGAGTGCAATAAGAGGCAGGTGGTTAGAGCATTGAACTAGTTAACTGTAAGGTTGCAAGATTGAATCCCCCGAGCTGACAAGGTGAAAATATGTTATTCTGTCTCTGAACGAGGCAGTTAACCCACCGTTCCTCGGCCATCATTGAAAATAAGAATGTGTTCTTAACTGACTTGCCTAGTTAAATAAAGATGAAATAAAGGTTTAAAAAAATATATATATAAATAAAAAAATACTGATTTCCGATTGTTATGAAAACTTTAAATCGGCCCTAATTAAACGGCCATTCCGATTAATCGGTCGACTTCTAGACAGTATGGTTTTAATATCACAGATAGTCAAATTCACACAAGTTTTCAGTATGCACTATACCACCGTTTTTAAAGCTTCTCAATGGATATTCTCAATTGAAAGAGCTTTTTAGTCCAGGACGAGGCTTAATCTCTGTTTAAGCAACCATCCCATGTTGAATGATCAAATTAAGATCCTACACCTCTACTGTAGACCTGCTTTTATGTAAAGAGGATGCATTGAGAGACAGAGATGCGTATTTGGGAGGTCTCCATTTGCCTGTGCTGTGATTACTGTACCTGCTCCAATAGGACTGGGTCTGCAACCCACTACAGATTAATACAGTACACAAGATGGATCATGCCCTGTGATAGAGTCCTGACTCCCGAGGAGCATGTGATGAGCTCTGAATAGCCATCTCTAATAGTCATCTCTAACAGCCTCTAGATTGTGTTTCCAGCTCCACCGGGGCCGCATATTACCAGACAGCTGATCTTAAGATTCCTTTATTAAAAAACATCTGATAGGTGGTCTTGACAGACCAGTGAATTTGAGAGATGGCCGTTTTGGTTTTTGTTGTGTTTTTTTTGGTTGGGCTTTGTGATATCTGGATAAGGACAATAGAGCGTCTTGGAGAGAGGCCAGTTTTCTAGCAGCACTGACTGGTAGCCAGTCCCAAATCTCGGCTTGAAACGGACTCATTGTATGGTTCTCTCTCTTCATACAGGGGGAATGCAGACAGCCCACTCCACTGCTCCATGCATTTGGAAAAGCTTTTTAGCAAATATTGGCAGATACCCCTAGCCTCTATGTCAATAAGGACTCAATCAGGAGGGGAAATCAGTTTATGAAACGCAGCAATGCAGAAAGAATGGGGCCGAAGGAGTTGTGAGGAGGGTGTTTGGAAATGTAAAAAGCTTGATCTTCCAGTGGCCATTTAGCACGATGCTATTGGCCATAGTTGTAGCTTTCTAATCTAATCGTGTGGAGTCGTACTGTAGCGGATATGAATATGAGATGTATTATTCGCTTGCCTTGACTTACCTGTAGGTACATAAGAACCAGTCTGAGAGAGAAACAAGCAACTTCAGGATCTACTGGTTCCCATTGCAATGAGCCTGTAGTGTGTCTGAGTCTGTATCTCAAATGACAACATGTGCCCTGGTCAAAAGTAGAGCACTGTATAGGGAATAGGGTGGCATTGGGGATGGAGTTCATGTGCGTGTTTTTTAGTAATCTGTCAGTTGTCGAGGGGCTACTGACTCTCTAAACCCATGGCTATTGTACAGGGTAACTTTATCACTGACAACAACCTTCCCCCTTCCTCTCAGAACACAGCCATTGCATTTTGCAATCACATTACCTGTTTAAAAAGACCAGGGAGGGCTGTAAATATATGCTAAAACGGGGTGGAAACTGCTGAGAAAAATCCAATTTGAATGTAATAGTGTTTAATATTTATTGGAAAATGTAAAGAAAATGTAAGGGAATGCTTTTCAGAGCAAGCAGGATTTACATAAATTGTTCTTCCAATGTTTTTGTCCTTTTGCACGCAGACAGGAAGGAGCATTGGTTCTCTAGTCACTATGCCATCGCTGCATATTTAAAAAGGGGGTCTTGGCCTGGGCCACACACACATTGGTGTTTCACTGTTTAAGAAGGTGTTAGTATGTGTTGTGGTTGTTGCGGTTCCATTACATGGGACATCATACCACCACACACTGCAGCAGCTAGCGTATTGAAGTTAAAGCAGCCTACAGTGGGGGCTTTGCCCTTTTAATGTTGAATATTTCTCCTCTTTATGGCAGACATAAAAGGGGGTAGGAGCCTGATTTACATACAATCCTGACAGGGCATATTGTTGTGGAGACCTCATCAGTGGCGTAGGGGGGTAGTCCGGGGCGTAGTGAGGGTAGTCCCAGGTCGCCCCTGAAGTGTGGCTGTGGAGGGAAAAGGAGAGGCTGGGACTGTGTCTCAAATGGTGCCCTATTCCCTAAACGGTGCACTACTTTTGACCAGGGGTTCTGGTCAAAAGCAGTGCACTATATAGGGAATAGGGTACCATTTGAGACACTGCGGGGTCTGGGTTGCATTAAGCCACATTTAAGCAAAACAGCAGCAGTAGTAGGAGCAGTAGGGAAAAGAAGCACGGCTTTAAAGAGAATAATAAAATGCTAATTTTAAAATCACACATTTGTAGGCTTTACAGAGAGAGGAAAAATATACCATAGCCATATTCAATTAAGTTCATTAGCAGGTTTTTGGCTGTTAATGGTTTGACAGCTTCGTCTAACTCTTTGAACTATAAAGACCCGTACACACATGCTGGTATTCATGACTTCTTCTCCTGAGTCCCCCACTCCCCACCATGGTGCCAATTAATATGGTTACAAAGGCTACTGTAACTAGGCCTCTTAAAACCTACTGTACACTATGAAATGTGCTCTAAAGGAGTATTCCAAACTTTTTACAGTTTTATGTTGACTCTCTTTTTCTCTCTCGCTCCCTCTCTCCCTCTCCGCCTCACTCTCTCACTCTCCTCCTTGTCCCTCTCCCTCTCCTCCTCTCCATCTCCCCCTCCCTCTCCTCCACACCCCTCTCTCTGCCCCCCCCTCTCTAGTCTCTGTGTCTGGAGGTACGTGGAAGGCGTAAGGGCGTGTCCTCTGTACTGAGGTTGTGCCAGCGGCTGCAGGAGCAGCAGAGTGTTTCAGACTCAGACCAACAGGCCCTGCAGCTTCAGCTGCTCACCGTCAACCTGGAGCGTCGCTGGGAGGCCATCGTCATGCAGGTGCTGCAGTGGCAGACACGCCTCCGGAGGTCCCTGGGGACAGATCAGGTGAGACCTCAGACATGCCTTGCATGGCACCACTTGGTTCAAATACTGTTAAGATACTGACCTGACACAATAGGGGAACTCAATAACGGTATGAGCAGTATACAGTTTATACAATATATAAGGTACCTCTCAGAGCAGATGAGACATCAGCCCAGCCTGGGTGGCACAACTCGGTTCATGTAAGTCTGACTGTAAAGATACCCAATACAAGGGATGGGTGACTCCAGTCCCCAAGGGACCTTGGGTGTCTGCTGCTTTTCTCACTTAATTGCAGAATTGACCACTTAGATACTGCTGGTCACGTGGATATACTTTGTACACAGGGCGGCAGATAACCTAGCTGTTAAGAACGTTAGGCCAGTAACCGAATGTTCGCTGGTTCGAATCTGTCTATGTGCCCTTGAGCAAGGCACTTAACTCTAATTGCTCTAATTGCTCCTGTAATTTGCTCTGGATAAGAGTGTTTGCTAAATGACTCGAATGTACATTTATATACTAGCAGCTAGCTATACATTCCGTTTCAGTCATAAAAATTCCGTTTATACCCTATAAAGAAGCCCCAACTCTAGAATGACCTATTTATGAGTTGTATTATTCCTCTCAAAGTGAACTGTCCAGGAGTAAGTTATTTAGGCCAGAGAAAAAGAAGATAATGCAGTGCCTGGTAATAATGTAGTGCACTGTAACTATAATGGAGATATACTAGTGATGTACACGGCAGGGAAAGTGGCTGTGGTACATTTGAATATACGGGCTACGTACCAAATGGCACCCTTTCCTATAGTGAGCTACTTTTGACCAGGGCCCAAAGGAATAGGGTGCCATTTCAAGTCAAATCAAACTTTATTCGTCACACGCGCCAAATACAACAAGTGTAGACCTTACCGTGAGTTGCTTACTTTTGGTACGCAGCTTTGGATATATGAAAGGAGGGGGACGGGCGGCTGGTTGGAGATGGTCCCTTCCCATCTGACTGAACCCAGCATTGAACCCACTCCATCAGCAGGTGGTGTTGCCAAAGAATCATTGAGTGACGTTAATGTGTTAAGTGCACCATTCTTCCACGAGATATTCCATCATTTGGTATTTTGTTGATGGTGATGGAAAATGCCGTCTCTGGCACTGCTCCAGAATCTTCCATAAGTGTTCAATTGAGTTGAGATCTGGTGACTGAGAAACACACACACACACACACACACACACACACACACACACACACACACACACACACACACACACACACACACACACACACACACACACACACACACACACACACACACACACACACACACACACACACACACACACACACACACACACACACACACACCCTTTTAAAACCCGCTATGCTCCTATGAGACCCCTCTTTCAAAGACACTGAGATCTCTTCTTCTAGTCATGGTAGCCAAAAGAATGGGCAACTGGGCATTTTTATACATGACCCTAAGCATGATGGGATGTTAATTTCTTAATTAACTCACAGCTGTGGTTCACACCTGTGTGGAAGCACCTGCTTTCTATATACTTCCCTCATTTACTTAAGTGTTTCCTTTATTTTGGCAGCTACCTGTATGATCTCAAGGCATGCCTTCACAATGCGACTCTATAGCCATTGATGACATTCTATACAGTACATTGGCTCAACCCCAGCCGTTCTACATTTCTACAGTGGGATATTCTGGCAGTGTGAGACTATTCTATACACAATCCCCATTTTGCTCATGAATGCGTAATGGCACAAGGCTCAGCTCCAAATTTAGCAAATAGAGGCTTGTTAAAAAGTGGTTAGAGTAGTACATGAGTAGTTGCTCTGTAAGGTACCGGTGTTTCCATCAGTCTGTTTATGTAATGTGGAGAACAGATGGAATCGCCGTTAAATCTGTAACTCAGTAGAATGGCCGCCACAACCAACACCTCTTCTATTCTCATGTAGATTAGATGGACATCTTCACTCATAGTCCATAGTCTCTCTCTCTGTGCTCTCGACCGCATTCCTGGAGGACAGCAACGTGCTACTGTGGACCGGGTTAGGGGTTAATCCAGTCAATTCAGGAGGTGAATTGAAGTACATGAATTAAAGTGTGAAAAATGCCCTTCGAAAACTATCCCCAAAGAAAACCCCCCATAGAAACCGAAATGTAACGTTATGACTCACTACCTGACCCCATCCCTGCTGTGATGGAAGCTTCATCCTCAGCTCCTGTACAAAATCCCAATGCAGGCAGGGTTTTTGGGTTGGTTGGTTGTCCACTCTGTTATAACCACTCCAGTGCAACAGGAAGAGAAGACAAAATAGCAAAAGCAACTAGAAATCTGACCTTGCAGGCTGAAGTGCAATTTCACCGGGAGGATGTGTTCAGAATAGGGGAGAAACATAACACATATTCGCTGGGTTTTGTTTCTAAATGAAATACTGTGCTCAATGATAAAACGGCTGTGGCCATGACAGTCCCTTCTGTAGACACCGGCCCCACACTCTGAGACATTGCAGGGCTAGCAGGGCCCGCCTTTTCTAGCGTCTGTGAAAGTGAGAACGTTTTTCAACTTGGGTATTTTGAGAGCCCTCCTCTGTTACCATTCCATGTGGCGCGGAGGTGTGTGAAAAATATCATGTTTAAAGGCAATCATTCTCCTGTCAGTAAGGGGATTCTTGTCTTATTAGTTTCTCATAAAGTGCCCAATAAGACTGCCTAGCCTGTGTTCCTTGTGTGTTCCTTGTGTGCTCCTGGTGACCATTTAGTTCAATACTATATGTGTGTTATTAAGGTGTGTTATTAATGCTACAGGTGACGGCTTTAGTTCAGATATCTTCTGAGCACTAAGATCATCTTAAAGGGGTCATCTACAGTACAGACAACAACAAAGCGGACACTGTACCACTGTTTTGGTAAACAGTGGCGGAGGGTGGATGAACAATGGTCGCCCCTGATTAGTTAGTTAGTTAGATAGTTGCTTGGTGCAACATTTAGTCCTGTTGTTTAGGTTAGCTGAGGCAGCTAGCGCAGAGATAATCATTATTTTGATTTGATTAGACTGATTGATTGTTCTCACAACGGAAGGTTTTATCCTGCATTAGCAATCCCAGCTTCGAGTCATTAGGATTTTCCTTATCAGCAAGTAGAGAATAAACAGAAATCTAATAAAAATTCATTGCACCGGGTGTGCCACATAGCAAGCGTTAGATTTACCACTTTATTAGATTAATGAGATAAAAATGGCTAATATAAATAGGCCCTCTCTCTTATATTAACGAGATGCCAAGCAATTTGTACAATTGTGTCCTCCTTAGCTAAATGTCTGTGTCTAAGCACATTTCAAGACAATGGCACTTTGTTTGAGAGTTGTGCTATGGAATGCATTGCTTTTTAAATACTCTGATTATGTGATTTAGAATCCTGCCTAAAATGTAAAGTACTGTATGCATAATTGTTTTCAGAAGATATCATTTGATTTCAGTTATTAATACAGTATAAAAAAAACAGGATACAATTTTTGATTGATTTCAGAAGTGAACCTGGTCATTTCAATCATTTTGAACCATTTCATTTGAGCTTCTCCCTTTTATCTCTCTGTCTCTTGGAAGGTCCCAGGGAACCTTGTGGAGGCTGGTCTCATGGACCTCCACGGCCCAGCAGAGGACTCCTGGGAGTGGGATGAAATGGACATGACTATCGTGGAGCACATGGAGCCACAGGAATTTGATGACAAACAAAACGCTGAATGTGATTCAGGTCCAGGATCCCCCGGGGCCAGTTTAGACTATGACAAGTCCGAGGCGAGCCTGCATGTTACTCAGCGAGGAATATTCTTGAGCGAATCATCCAGAGTGATGCCTCTGTCTTCTCAGCGTCCCAGTGTCTATCAGGTGTACAACCTGCATAATGTAGAGCTCTACAGACAACCTCAATTCCCCTCCGTACACAAGACCTCTTCTCCAGCCAAAGCTGGGAGGAAGCAGCCTCTTCTGAAGAGCCTGAGCAAAGACTCCTCCTTCTCATCTGTGGAGTCCTTGCCAGACCTCCTAGGGGGACTGCTCGGCGGGGGGATGCATGGGGGCCGTGGCGAGTCCGCCCGCAGATCAGAGAGCGAGAGCGGGATAGTCAGCGAGGGCGACACAGAGACCACGGCCAACTCCGAGATCTGTCCGGAAGACCCCAGGAGAAGGGGTAGCACCTCCCTCACACCGCCCACAGGAGACGACTCGCCTGGGGAAAAGGACGAAGAGAGGGACAGGGTGTGTGATGAGGACATTGACAGGATCCTGGAGCGGGCCAACAATGTAGCTCTGTATGGGGACTGTGTGGCTGTCACGGCACTGAGAGACATAGACAGAGACATAGACAGAGACCAAAGTAGATCCAAAGCAGGGAAAAATAGGAGAGGAGGAGAGGAGGGATGTGGAGGAGGGGAGAACTGGAGGAGACACAGGAGAGAGCCTAATGTTGAGATCCTGATCAACGGACGTGGCTTCTGCTCTGACACTGAGGAAGATGAGACTCACGATGAGAGGAGAGTGACAGGAGGGAAGGGCCGTAGAGACGGAGAGCTTCCCCATCTGTCCCAGGGGTCGTCCCTGGAGTCCCTGTATGCAGCGGGGGAGCTATTTCCATCCGGCAAAGACACTCTGCAGCGCTCCATGTCTCTAGAGAGCTGGCTGGCCCCATGTAAGAGCTGGGAGAAGGCCGAGGGAGAGGGAGATGGAGGCAGCCAGGGCAGCCTGAGGGAGCTGGGCCTGGGCATCGGAGCCATGGAGCCCACAGGGGAACTGAGCCGTAGGACTCTAGAGCTCCTCAAACGCCTGGAGAACATCCAGACCCCGCTACACGACCTAAAAATGACACGCAGCATCTCTGACATCACCCTGCTGAGCAGCAAGTCCCTGCGCCTCCCAGGGGCCGGATATGGATCTGGGGGGCCCGGGCATGCTGGGCGCCTCTCCGGGGGCCGCGGTGGTCCCCCCTCCTCAGTCAACGAGAGCTCGGCGGCGTCTCTGACAGAGCTGAGCAGCACGGAGGACTCGTCAGTGGGCTCTGAGGACCTGGCTGTGCTTAGGAACCGCTGCTGTCTGCTGGACTCCAATGCCTCCTTCAGGAAGCACAACCACCGGGCCCAGCCGGCAGGTCATCATGGAGGTCACAGGGGTCACGACGAGGCAGACGCCAGCATCAGCATGGTGGTCAACGTGTCGTGCACCTCGGCCTGTACGGACGACGAGGACGACAGTGACCTTCTGTCCAGTTCCACGCTGACCCTGACTGAGGAGGAGCTGGGTATCAAGGAGGATGAGGAGGAGGACTCTTCAGTTACCTCTGAGGAGGAGTACACGGAGGGCTCCTTCACCCTGGGCCTGGAGTACATGAAGAACGAGTTCCACAACTGGATCCAGAAGCCCTCCCGCTCCCAGCAGCAGTCCCAGTCCGGCTCCGGCAGAGACAAGAACCAAGGGGATGACCCTCTAGGGGACGAGCTGCAGTGTGGCACCCTTTCCAGAGATAACACTAGCAGGCCGTCTGTAGGCAACGAGCGCCGCTCCTTCCTGAGCCCCACGGCGCTGAGGCTGCTTGAGTCCCACACCAACAGCATCGTGCAAAAGGAGTGTCTCCAAGGGCGGGACGTGGGGGACACCAACAGGAAGAACGCCACAAGGAGCTACATTAGCCAGTTTGTAGATGACATGGAGAACGGGAACGTGGACAACTCTCATATCAAAGGGAAGGATGAGGACGATGAGCTGTTGAGAGAGGAGGGGAGCCTCTTCACCATGAAAGGGGAGTCCTTCAAAGAATTCTATGTGAACGAGTCATCGATGAATGGAGGGGGGGACCAAAGAGGGGGTATGATCACGTCCACCACGCCTTCTTCATGTGAGACGCTGTCCCATCTCCAGGCCAAAGAGTCATCTCTGGAGGGCCAACTCCAAGGGGAGATCCCCTGCCACAGCTCCAGCCACTCTTCCCCCTCTCTCTCTCCCCTGGAGGACTGCCGGGGGTCCCACCAACACCACATCCTCCAGAGACCACCACACTCTGGGAACAACAGCCAGGAGAACCTCTTCTCCTCCTTCCTCAGTGATGTCCACACCCAGCAGAGCAGACGAGAGGCCGGCTCCAACCCGGGCCCAGACCCCAACTCAGACCGCCCCTGCTGCAGCCACCCCCACCCCCAGCCTCCCCCACGCAAGGACCAGAAGAGCCAGGAGAACGTGCACAACTTTGTGATGGAGATCATTGACATGGCTTCTGTGGTTCTGAAGAACAAGGAGAGCCAGGCGGAAGACCAAGAGAGACCTGGACAGACTGGAGCCCAGATCAGGGACAAGGTCCTGGAGCACTCCCACCGGCCCATTCACCTCCGCAAGGGAGACTTTTACTCCTATCTGTCCCTCTCCTCCCACGACTCAGACTGTGGAGAGGTCAGCGTCTGCTTAGACAGCAAAAGCACCACCCCCTTACTGTCGACTACCCCAGACATCCGGGACGAGGAGATGCTGTTCGAGGCCTGCACTGAGGAAGTGTACCTGGGACCTCCTCTCTGCTACAGCATGGCCATCACCAAGAGGCCCAGGAGGCACAGTCCCAAACTAATGGACTACTATTCCTCCTCTCCCTCTGCCCAGAGTCAGAGCCACGCACCTCTGCCTGCATGCAATGAATACCAAAAAGCACATGGTATTTCTCCTGGAAGTATAGCTGAGAGCCAGCTACAGTGCCATAATGAGGCTTCTTATCTTAATCCGTTACCATGTGAAACTCTGATAGACACTGTTGAATGTTTAGCAGATACTGAAATGCTTGAATCCAATATTTCCCCTGTAATGACTAAGATAAGAGTCTCTTGCTCCAGTACAAATCCTTTAAAAGAGGAAGGCAGCCTCTGTATTAATCCTAAAATTAACTGTCCCCCGATAAGAAAGTGTGATAGAGATGAAAAAGGGCCTTCTTCACAGTGGATGAAACAGAAGAGTGCCAGGAAAGGCCACAGCTCTCTTCAGGAAGTCAAGTCAACTCATAAACAGCAACAGGTGAGTTTAGACATTATACCCACCCTTCTATCTCGCGGTAATGGGACTGGTGTGCATTTCAGTCTGTATGTATCATATCTGGGACTAAATATTGAAGGGGTATTTTTATTCACACCTTCGTTCATCCCCTCCCCTCCCTCCTCCGCCTCTTCTTCCCCTGAAGTGTCGATGGAAGAGGGATTTGCCTAGAATCCTCCGGGTTAAGAATGTTAAGGTCTACGGAACAGAATAATCATAATCAGTCAGATTAAATTATGATTCATAAGCAAGAATTCCTGGCGAAGAATCATTACTTCATTTCATGACTGAATTAGCATGTGTTTGTGTTCTTTTAAGCGGTTTCTCTATTTCATATGCTAAGTTGCCAGGGCTCTGGCTGGTCTCTTCAGAAACCTGATGCCTGACCTTCCACCACACTATTCTTTGTCTGTGTCAATTGTTGAATAATTAAGTGATTACCTTGTAAACTGCCGTAATTATAAAAACATCCAACAAAGGAAGCTAAAAGGTGTAGACATAATGATTCTTCTACGGGCAGGAAATGTAATTGATACACAGATCTTTACAAACAGATTCTTCAAATCTTTTTTTTTTTTGTCACATGCGCCGAATACAACAGATGGTAGACCTTACCATGAAATGCTTACTTACAAGCCCTTAACCAACAATTAATTTAAAGAAATAGAGACTAAAAATAACAAGTCTATGTGCAGGGGATACCGGTACGGGGATACAGGTTAGTTGAGGTCATTTTTACATGTCGGTAGGGTTAAAGTGACAATGCATAGATAATAAACAGCAAGTAGCAGCAGTGTAACAGCAAAGTGGGGCGGGCAGGGGGCAATGTAAATAGTCTGGGTGGCCATTTGATTAATTGTTCAGCAGTCTAGAAGCTGTTGAAGGAGCCTTTTGGACCCACAGTGGCAAGAAAAAGTATATGAACCCTTTGGAAATATCTGGATTTCTGCATAAAATTGTAATAAAATTGGATCTGATCTTCATCTAGGTCACAACAATAGACAAACACTGCTTAAACTGATAACACACAAACAATTATATGTTTTCATGTCTTTATTGAACACATTGTGTAAACATCCACAGTGCAGTGTCATGTTTGTCATTTATTATCATGTCTTGTCCCTGTGCTCCCCATGCTATTCGTTTCCCTCTGCTGGTCTTATTTGGTTCTTTCCCTCCTTCTATCCCTCTCTCTCCCCCTCCCTCTCTCACTCTCTCGCTCTCTCTTCTCTCTATCGTTCCGTTCCTGCTCCCAGCTGTTCCTATTCCCCTAATCATCATTTAATCTTCCCACACCTGTTCCCGATCCTTTCCCCTGATTAGAGTCCCTATTTATTCCTTTGTGATCCGTTCCTGTCCCGTCGGTTCCTTGTATTGTATTCACCATGCTGTGATTGCGTTTCGCCCTGTCCTGTCGTGTTTTTGCTGTGATTGTGTATCGCCCTGTCCTGTCGTGTTTTTTTGCCTTCATCAGATGCTGCGTGTGAGCAGGTGTCTCTGTCGACTACGGCCTGCGCCTACCCGAAGCGACCTGCAGTCTGTGGCCGCTTCTCCAGTTATTTCCCCTCTACAAGTCTAGAGGATTTCTGTTATTCCCTGTTTGGACTTAAATAAACTCTGTTTCTGTTAAGTCGCTTTTGGGTCCTCTTTCACCTGCATGATAGAAGGAACCGACCAAGGAATGGACCCAGCGACTTCAGACGCTCGTTACACTGCCGTCGAGATCCAAGGAGCCATGCTCGGCAGACACGAGCAGGAATTGTCTGCTGCTCGCCATGCCGTGGAGAACCTGGCCGCTCAGGTTTCCGACCTCTCTGGACAGTTCCAGAGTCTACGTCTCGTGCCACCTGTTACTTCCTGGCCTGCCGAGCCTCCAGAACCTAGGGTTAATAACCCACCTTGCTACTCCGGGCAGCCCACTGAGTGCCGCTCCTTTCTCACGCAGTGTGAGATTGTGTTCTCTCTCCAACCCAACACATACTCTAGAGAGAGAGCTCGGGTTGCTTACGTCATTTCACTCCTTACTGGCCGGGCTCGAGAATGGGGCACAGCTATCTGGGAGGCAAGGGCTGATTGCTCTAACAAATTCCAGAACTTTAAAGAGGAGATGATTCGGGTTTTTGACCGTTCAGTTTTTGGTGGGGAGGCTTCTAGGGCCCTGGCTTCCTTATGCCAAGGTGAACGGTCCATAACGGATTATTCCATTGAGTTTCGCACTCTTGCTGCCTCTAGTGAGTGGAACGAGCCGGCGCTGCTCGCTCGTTTTCTGGAGGGACTCCACGCAGTGGTTAAGGATGAGATTCTCTCCCGGGAGGTTCCTTCAGATGTGGACTCTTTGATTGCTCTCGCCATCCGCATAGAACGACGGGTAGATCTTCGTCACCGGGCTCGTGGAAGAGAGCTCGCATCAACGGTGTTTCCCTGCTCCGCATCGCAACCATCTCCCTCCTCTGGCTTTGAGACTGAGCCCATGCAGCTGGGAGGGATTCGCATCTCGAATAAGGAGAGGGAACGGAGGATCACCAACCGCCTGTGCCTCTATTGCGGAGTTGCTGGACATTTTGTTAATTCATGTCCAGTAAAAGCCAGAGCTCATCTGTAAGCGGAGGGCTACAGGTGAGCGCAACTACTCAAGTCTCTCCATCAAGGTCCTGTACTACTTTGTCGGTCCACCTACGCTGGACCGGTTCGGGTGCTACATGTAGTGCCTTGATAGACTCTGGGGCTGAGGGTTGTTTCATGGACGAAGCATGGGTTCGGAAACATGACATTCCTTTCAGAGAGTTAGATAAGCCTACGCCCATGTTCGCCTTAGATGGTAGTCATCTTCCCAGTATCAGATTTGAGTACCGGGTTCTGCCGTTCGGTCTCGCCAATGCGCCAGCTGTTTTTCAGGCATTAGTTAATGATGTTCTGAGAGACATGCTGAACATTTTTGTTTTTGTCTATCTTGACGATATCCTGATTTTTTCTCCGTCACTCGAGATTCATGTTCAGCACGTTCGACGTGTTCTACAGCGCCTTTTAGAGAATTGTCTCTACGTAAAGGCTGAGAAGTGCTCTTTTCATGTCTCCTCCGTTACTTTTCTCGGTTCCGTTATTTCCGCTGAAGGCATTCAGATGGATTCCGCTAAGGTCCAAGCTGTCAGTGATTGGCCCGTTCCAAGGTCACGTGTCGAGTTGCAGCGCTTTTTAGGTTTCGCTAATTTCTATCGGCGTTTCATTCGTAATTTCGGTCAAGTTGCTGCCCCTCTCACAGCTCTTACTTCTGTCAAGACGTGTTTTAAGTGGTCCGGTTCCGCCCAGGGAGCTTTTGATCTTCTAAAAGAACGTTTTACGTCCGCTCCTATCCTCGTTACTCCTGACGTCACTAGACAATTCATTGTCGAGGTTGACGCTTCAGAGGTAGGCGTGGGAGCCATTCTATCCCAGCGCTTCCAGTCTGACGATAAGGTTCATCCTTGCGCTTATTTTTCTCATCGCCTGTCGCCATCTGAGCGCAACTATGATGTGGGTAACCGTGAACTGCTCGCCATCCGCTTAGCCCTAGGCGAATGGCGACAGTGGTTGGAGGGGGCGACCGTTCCTTTTGTCGTTTGGACAGACCATAAGAACCTTGAGTACATCCGTTCTGCCAAACGACTTAATGCCCGTCAAGCTCGTTGGGCGTTGTTTTTCGCTCGTTTCGAGTTTGTGATTTCTTACCGTCCGGGTAGCAAGAACACCAAGCCTGATGCCTTATCCCGTCTGTTTAGTTCTTCTGTGGCTTCTACTGATCCCGAGGGGATTCTTCCTTATGGGCGTGTTGTCGGGTTAACAGTCTGGGGAATTGAAAGACAGGTTAAGCAAGCACTCACGCACACTGCGTCGCCGCGCGCTTGTCCTAGTAACCTCCTTTTCGTTCCTGTTTCCACTCGTCTGGCTGTTCTTCAGTGGGCTCACTCTGCCAAGTTAGCTGGTCATCCCGGTGTTCGAGGCACTCTTGCGTCTATTCGCCAGCGCTTTTGGTGGCCGACTCAGGAGCGTGACACGCGCCGTTTCGTGGCTGCTTGTTCGGACTGCGCGCAGACTAAGTCGGGTAACTCTCCTCCTGCCGGTCGTCTCAGACCGCTCCCCATTCCTTCTCGACCATGGTCTCACATTGCCTTAGACTTCATTACCGGTCTGCCTTTATCTGCGGGGAAGACTGTGATTCTGACGGTTGTCGATAGGTTCTCTAAGGCGGCACATTTCATTCCCCTCGCTAAACTTCCTTCCGCTAAGGAGACGGCACAAATCATTATTGAGAATGTATTCAGAATTCATGGCCTCCCGTTAGACGCCGTTTCAGACAGAGGCCCGCAATTCACGTCACAGTTTTGGAGGGAGTTCTGTCGTTTGATTGGTGCGTCCGTCAGTCTCTCTTCCGGGTTTCATCCCCAGTCTAACGGTCAAGCAGAGAGGGCCAATCAGACGATTGGTCGCATACTACGCAGCCTTTCTTTCAGAAACCCTGCGTCTTGGGCAGAACAGCTCCCCTGGGCAGAATACGCTCACAATTCGCTTCCTTCGTCTGCTACCGGGTTATCTCCGTTTCAGAGTAGTCTGGGTTACCAGCCTCCTCTGTTCTCATCCCAGCTTGCCGAGTCCAGCGTTCCCTCCGCTCAAGCGTTTGTCCAACGTTGTGAGCGCACCTGGAGGAGGGTGAGGTCTGCACTTTGCCGTTACAGGGCACAGACGGTGAGAGCCGCCAATAAACGCAGGATTAAGAGTCCAAGGTATTGTTGCGGCCAGAGAGTGTGGCTTTCCACTCGCAACCTTCCTCTTACGACAGCTTCTCGTAAGTTGACTCCGCGGTTCATTGGTCCGTTCCGTGTCTCCCAGGTCGTCAATCCTGTCGCTGTGCGACTGCTTCTTCCGCGACATCTTCGTCGCGTCCATCCTGTCTTCCATGTCTCCTGTGTTAAGCCCTTTCTTCGCACCCCCGTTCGTCTTCCCTCCCCCTCCCGTCCTTGTCGAGAGCGCACCTATTTACAAGGTACATAGGATCATGGACATGCGTTCTCGGGGACGGGGTCACCAATACCTAGTGGATTGGGAGGGTTACGGTCCTGAGGAGAGGAGTTGGGTTCCGTCTCGGGACGTGCTGGACCGTTCACTCATCGATGATTTCCTCCGTTGCCGCCAGGATTCCTCCTCGAGTGCGCCAGGAGGCGCTCGGTGAGTGGGGGGTACTGTCATGTTTGTCATTTATTATCATGTCTTGTCCCTGTGCTCCCCATGCTATTCGTTTCCCTCTGCTGGTCTTATTTGGTTCTTTCCCTCCTTCTATCCCTCTCTCTCCCCCTCCCTCTCTCACTCTCTCGCTCTCTCTTCTCTCTATCGTTCCGTTCCTGCTCCCAGCTGTTCCTATTCCCCTAATCATCATTTAATCTTCCCACACCTGTTCCCGATCCTTTCCCCTGATTAGAGTCCCTATTTATTCCTTTGTGATCCGTTCCTGTCCCGTCGGTTCCTTGTATTGTATTCACCATGCTGTGATTGCGTTTCGCCCTGTCCTGTCGTGTTTTTGCTGTGATTGTGTATCGCCTGTCCTGTCGTGTTTTTTTGCCTTCATCAGATGCTGCGTGTGAGCAGGTGTCTCTGTCGACTACGGCCTGCGCCTACCCGAAGCGACCTGCAGTCTGTGGCCGCTTCTCCAGTTATTTCCCCTCTACAAGTCTAGAGGATTTCTGTTATTCCCTGTTTGGACTTAAATAAACTCTGTTTCTGTTAAGTCGCTTTTGGGGGTCCTCTTTCACCTGCATGACATGCAGGGTGGGAAAAGTATGTGAACCCTTGGATTGAATAACTGGTTGACCCTCCTTTGGCAGCAATAACGTCAACCAAATGTTTTCTGCAGTTGCGGATCAGACCTACACAACGGTCAAGAGGAATTTTGGACCATTCCTCTTTACAAAACTGTTTCAGTTCAGCAATATTCATGGGATGTCTGGTGTGAACTGCTCTCTTGGGGTCATGCCACAGCATCTCAATCGGGTTGAGGTCAGGACTCTAACTGGGCCACTCCAGAAGGCCTATTTTCTTCTGTTGTTGTTGAGCTTTGGATCATCAGTTTTGTCCTGCTACATCACACAACTTCTGTTGAGCTTCAATTGGCGGACAGACAACATTCTCCTGCAAAATGTCGTGATAAACTTGGGAATTGATTTTTCAGTTAATGATAGCAGGCTGTCCAGGCCCTGATGCTCCCTCCACCATACTTTACAGTAGGGATGAGGTTTTGATGTTGGTGTGCTGTGCCTCTTTTTCTCCACACATAGTGTTGTGTGGTTCTTCCAAACAACTCGACTGTAGTTTCTTCTGTCCACAGAATATTTTGCCAGTAGCGCTGTGGAACATCCAGGTGCACTTTTGCAAACTTCAAACGTGCAGCAATGTTTTTTTTGACAGCAGTGGCTTCTTTTGTGGTGTCCTCCCATGAACACCATTCTTGTTTAGTGTTTAACGTATCATAGACATGTCAACAGAGATGTTAGTATGTTCTAGAGATTTCTGTAAGTCTTTAGCTGACACTAGGATTCTTCTTAAACTCATTGAGCATTCTGCGCTGTGCTCTTGCAGTGATCTTTGCAGGATGGCCACTCCTAGGGAGAGTAGCAACAGTGCTGAACTTTCTTCATTTAAAGACAATTTGTTTAGAGATACTTTTGTATCCCTTTCCAGCTTTATGCAAGTCAACAATTCTGAGATCTCTTTTGTTCGAGGCATGATTCTCATCAGGCAATGCTTCGTGTGAATAGCAAACTCAAATTTTGTGAGTATTTTTTATTCAGGTCAAATTTGATGACCAATTTATGCAGAAATCTAGGTAATTCCAAACAGTTCATATACTTTTTCTTGCCACTGTGGTGCTCCGGTACCACTTGCCGTGCGGTAGCAGAGAGTCTATGACTTCGGTGACTGTAGTCTTTGACAATTTTTTGTGCCTTCCTCTGACTCCGCCTAGTATATACTGTAGGTACTGGATGGGAGGAAGCTTGGCCACTACAGCACGTTGATGTTAATGGGGGCCGGTTCGACCCTCCTTTTCCTGTAGTCCACGATCAGCTCCTTTGTCTTGCTCACATTGAGGGAGAGGTTGTTGTCCTGGCACCACATTGCTAGGTCTCTGACCTCCTCCCTATAGGCTGTTTCATTTTCACAAAGTCCCGAAACCTGAAGGATCTGGAGAAGGTCTGTATGGAGGAGTGGGCCAAAATCCCTGCTGTAGTGTGTGCAAACCTGGTCAAGAACTACAGGAAATGTATGATCTCTGTAATTGCAAACAAAGGTTTCTGTACCAAATATTAAGTTCTGCTTTTCTGATGTATCAAATACTTATGTCATGCAATAAAATGCAAATTAATTACTTAAAAATCATACAATGTGATTTTCTGAATTTTTGTTTTAGATTCCGTCTCTAACAGTTGAAGTGTACCTGTGATAAAAATTACAGACCTCTACATGCTTGGTAATAAGCAAAACCTTCTTGCCACTGTACATACAGAGAAAATAGTTGGCCCGAGAATTGAACCCTGTGGCGCCCCCATAGAGACTGGCAGAGGTCCGGACAGCAGGCCCTCCGATTTGACACACTGAATTCTATCTGAGAAGTAGTTGGTGAACCAGTTGAGGCAGTCATTTGAGAAACCAAGGCTGTTGAGTCTGCCTATAAGAATACGGTGATTGACAGAGTCAAAAGCCTTGGCCAGGTCGATGAAGATGGCTACACAGTACTGTTTTTTATCGATGGTGGTTATGATATCATTTAGGACTATGAGCGTGGCTGAGGTGCACCTGCGATAAGCTCGGAAATCGGATTGCATTGCGGAGAAAGTACGGTGGGATTAAAGACAGTCAATGATCTGTTTGTTCACTTGGCTTTTATAGACTTTTGAAGACTTGTGCCAGTTGCTGCGGGGGGGGTGCAGAGCTGTTGGCCAGAGTTGGGGTAGCCAGGTGGAAAGCATGGCCAACTGTTGAGAAATGCTTGTTGAAATTCTCGATTATTGTGGATTTATCGGTGGCGACAGTTTCCTAGCCTCAGAGCAGTGGACAGCTGAGAGGAGGTGCTCTTATTCTCTGTGGACTTTACAGTGTCCCAAAACATTTTGGAATTAGTGCTGCAGGATGGAAATTTCCGTTTGAAAAAGCTAGCCTTTGCTTTCCTAACTGACTGTGTATATTGGTTACTGACCTGCCTGAAAACTTGCATGTCGCGGGGACTATTTGAAGCTGGTGCAGTGCGCAACAGGATGTTTTTGTGCTGGTCAAGGGCAGTCAAGTCTGGAGTGAACCAAGGGCTATATCTGTTCTTAGTTCAACATTTTTTTGAAAGGGGCATGCTTATTTAGGATCAAATCAATGCAACAGGTCAGCACCTCAGGAGTAAATGTCAGTTGGGTTTTCATAGCCGATCATTGAGTATCTCTACCGCTCCTGCTGTCTCTAGAGAGATGAAAACAGCAGGTCTGGGACAGGTAGCACGACCGGTGAACAGGTCAGGGTTCCATAGCCGCAGGCAGAACAGTTGAAACTGGAGCAGCAGCATGGCCAGGTGGACTGGGGATGGCAAGGAGTCATCAAGCCAGGTAGTCCTGAGGCATGGTCCTAGGGCTCAGGTCCTCCGAGAGAAAGAAAGAAAGAAAGAAAGAAAGAAAGAAAGAAAGAAAGAAAGAAAGAAAGAAAGAAAGAAAGAAAGAAAGAAAGAAAGAAAGAAAGAAAGAAAGAGGAAGAGAATTAGAGTTAGAGAGAAGTACTTAAATTCACACAGGACACCTGATAAGACAGGAGAAATACTCCAGATACAACAGACTGGCCCTAGTCCCCCGACACATAAACTACTACAGCATAAACACTGGAGGCTGAGACAGGAGGGGTCGGGAGACACTGTGGCCCCATCCGACGATACCCCCGGACAAGGCCAGGATATAACCCCACCCACTTTGCCAAAGCACAGCCCCCACACCAACTTACGACAGACCCGACACCAACTTACCACCAATTTACCATCTTGAGGCCAGGCCAAGTATAGCCCACAAAGATCTCCGCCACAGCACAACCCAAGGGGTGGTGCCAACCCAGACAGGAAGATCACGTCAGTGACTCAACCCACTCAAGTGAACCACCCCTCCAAGGGACAGCATGGAAGAGCACCAGTAAGCCAGTGACTCAGCCCCTGTAATAGGGTTAGAGGCAGAGAATCCAAGTGGCGAGAGGGGAACCGGCCAGGCAGAGACAGCAAGGGCGGTTCGTTGCTCCAGCGCCTTTCCGTTCACCTTCACACTTCTGGGCCAGACTACACTCAATCATAAGACCTACTGAAGAGATGAAGACTTAAAGGTTGAAACTGAGTCTGCGTCTCTCACATGGGTAGGCAGACCATTCCATAAAAATGGAGCTCTATAGGAGAAAGCCCTGCCTCCAGCTGTTTGCTTTGAAATTCTAGGGACAGTTAGGAGGCCTGCGTCTTATGACTGTAGTGTACGTGTAGGTATGGTGAGGAAGGTGAGGTGAGGAAGGCACTTTTGAAGAACAACCAGGCACCTTCTACTGACAGATGAGGTCAGTATCCTTCCAGGATACCAGAGCCAGATCGATTAGAAAGGCCTGCTCGCAGGAGTGTTTTAGGGAGCGTTTGACAGTGATGAGGGGTGGCCTGCTGAGATCCTGGTTGAAAACAGCTGAGGTGTATTTAGAGGGCAAGTTGGTCAGGATGATATCTAGGAGGGTGCCCATGTTTATGGATTTGGGGATGTACCTGGTAGGTTCCTTGATAGCTTGTGTGAGATTGAGGGCATCTAGCTTAGATTGTAGGATGGCCGGGGTGTTAAGCATATCCCAGTTTAGGTCACCTAAAAGTACGACCTCTGACGTTAGATGGGGGGCAATCAATTCACATGGGCATAGACTTGGATAGTAGGACAGAACTCTGCAGGCTATCTCTACAGTAGATTGCTACTCCGCCCCCTTTAGCAGCTCTATCTTGATGGAAAATGTTGTAATTGGGAATGGACATTTCAACATTTTTGGTGGCCTTCCTAAGCCAGGATTCAGACACGGCTAGGACGTCAGGGTTGGCGGAGTGTGCTAAAGCAGTGAATAAGGTAAACTTAGGGAGGAGGCTTCTGATGTTAACATGCATGAACCCAAGGCTTTTCCGGTTACAGAAGTAAACAAATGAGAGCCGCTTGGGGACACACAGGGCCTGGGTTAATCTCTACATCACCAGAGGAACAGAGGAGGAGTAGGATAAGGGTAAGGCTAAAGGCTTTAAGAACTGGTTGTCTAGTGCGTTCGGAACAGAGAGTAAAAGGAGCAGACTTCAGGGCGTGGTAGGATAGATTCAGGGCATAATGCACAGACAAGGGCATGGTAGGGTGCAAGTACAGTGGAGGTAAACCTAGGCATGGAATGACGATGAGAGAGGCTGCATTTCTGGAAGCGCCAGTTAAGCTGGGTGCGATCTCCGCATGTGTGGGGGGTGGGGCAAGGGAGCTAACCGAGGCATGTGGAGAGGGACTAGGGGCTCCGCAGTAAAACAAAACAATGAGAGCTACCTTAAACAACAGTACACAAGGCATATTGACATTAGAGGGAGGCATAAAGCAATCACAGGTGTTGATTGGGAGGGCTAAGACAACAACGGGTAAACAGCTAAGACAACAACAACAGGTAAATGGCGATGAATGGGCAGAGATTGTCAGTTAGCTACATACAGGGCCTGAGTTCGAGGCTGGGGCCGACAGATAAACAAAATGAAGTACCGTGTTAATGAACAGTCCAATAGGCATCAGCTGTGTAGCCGAGTGATCATAGGATCCAATTAGCCGCAATGGACAAAACAGGCTGGGCGAATGGGAGACACGGCACTTAGAGAGTTAGCGGGCTGGGGCTAGTAGCTGTGTCCTCGCGACATCAACGACGCAGAGGTCGGTTGAGAGTACATCGGCCGAAATACGTCATTAGACCAGTCGTGATGGATCGGCGGGGCTCCGTGTCGACAAAGGGTCTAGGCCAATTGGCAAGAGAGGTATTGTAGTTGGTGTACTTCATTTGCTAGCCGGGGGAATGGGCCTAGCTCGAGGCTAACTGGTGCTTGCTTCTGGACAAGGGTGTTAGTCACGATAGCCACTCGGTAGCAGCTAGCTAGCTGCGATGATCCCGTGTAATGGTCCAGAGCTTGCGGCAGGAATCCAGTGATGTAGTGTCTGTGCTAAAGGTAAAGACTGCTAGCAGTAGCTAACAATGACTAAATAACTAGAACCCCCGCACATTACCTTGACTAACCCATACCCCCACACATTGACTTGACTAACCCATACCCCCGCACATTGACTTGACTAACCCATACCCCCGCACATTACCTTGACTAACCCGTACCCCCGCACATTACCTTGACTAACCCGTACCCTCGCACATTACCTTGGCTAACCCGTACCCCGCACATTGACTTGACTAACCCGTACCCCGAACATTCCATTGACTAAACCGTACCCCCGCACATTGACTTGACTAACCCGTACCCCCGCACATTACCTTGACTAACCCATACCCCCGCACATTACCTTGACTAACCTGTACCCCCGCACATTGACTTGACTAACCCGTACCCCCGCACATTGACTTGACTAACCCGTACCCCCGCACATTGACTCTGTACCCCCTGTTTATAGCCTTGTTATTGGTAATTTAATATGATTGCTTTTTATTTATTTTTTTACTTTAGTTTATTTCACGGTAAGGTCTTGTTGTATTTGGCGCATGTGACAAATAACGTTTGATTTGATTTTGGTTAGCTATAGTAAAACAAAAACTAGCAAGCCATCAAAAGCATTAGCTAAAAATATTTATTAGCGGGAGCTAACAATGACTAAATAACTAGAAGCTACGGAGAGCGTGATCACACAGTCGTCCGGAACAGCTGGTGCTCTCATGCATGCTTCAGTGTTGTTTGCCTTGAAGCGAGCATAAAAGGCATTTAGCTCGTCTGTTAGGCTTGCGTCACTGGGCAGTTCGCGGCTGGGTTTCCCTCTGTAGTCCATAATAGTTGCCAGCCCTACCATATCTGATGTGTCAGAGCCAGTGTAGTAGGGTTCAATCTTAGTCCTCCTGTATTGACGCTTTGCCTGTTTGATGGTTCGTCTGAGGGCATAGCGGGATTTCTTATAAGCGTCCGGATTAGTGTCTCAATCCTTGAAAGCGGATGTTGCCTGTAATCCATGGCTTCTGGTTGGGATAAGTCACTGTGGGAACGACGTCGTCGATGCACTTATTGATGAAGCCGGTGACTGAGGTGGTATACTCCTCAATGCCATAGGATGAATCCCGGAACATATTTCAGTCTGTGCTAACAAAACAGTCCTGTAGCGTAGCATCTGCGTCATCTGACCACTTCTGTATTGAGCGAGTCACTGGTACTTCCTGCTTCAGTTTTTGCTTGTAAGCAGGAATCAGGACGATATAATTATGGTCAGATTTACCAAAAAGGAGGGCGGGGGAGAGCTTTGTACGCGTCTCTGTGTGTGGAGTAAAGGTGGTCTAGAGTTGTTGTTCTCCTTTGGTTGCACGTGTGACATGCTGGTAGAAATGAGGTAAAACGGATTTAAATTTTCCTGCATTAAAGTCCCTGGCCACTAGGTGTGCCGCTTCTGGGTGGGCATTTTCTTGTTTGCTTATGGCTTTATACAGCTCATTGAGGTGGAAAATATACGGCTACGAATAATATAGAGAAGAACTCTCTTGGTAGATCGTGTGGTCTACAGCTTATCATCTTTTCAAAGCCATTAAGGCAATTCTCAATAAAAAAGTATTTATAGGAAAGAGGGGAATTATTTTCTATTCGGTACTTGTTATTTGAAGTTATTTACCCAGCCCTATGTTATTTCCTCATCTCTTGTTGCTATGCTCTGTAACTAAAAGATGAGTGGATTATAAAATACTACAGAAATATATAACACCACCAACAATTCAATTCTAATGTGTTTTGATGTATTTTCTCTCCAACCCTCTCCCTCTCTTTCACCCCCTTCCATTCACCGCATCACTCTATCTCTTTCCCTCTCTCTATCGCCCCCCATCCCCCTCTCTCTCCCTCTCCATCCTCTCTCTCTCCTCTCCTCAGTCTCCAAGGTCAGGCGAAGGTTGTCGGGAGGTCGGGGGCCGGGGCCCCCAGGGTAGTGGCCCTGTCTCTGACGGCTCATCTGCCTCAAAGACTAGAACCGCCAGGCCCCAGGTCAGGGTACGTATGATGAGCACCACCACACGCACACACACACTCTCACACGCCCATGCTTTGCATTCTTGCCCACATAGACACACACACACACACACACACACAGTAACGGACCCCCTTGGGCTGTGTACTCTACCTGGGAAAATGGCTAAAGGGGTTTCTCCCTGTCATCGTAGCGTTGCATTGCAAACAACACATTTTCCACCTCATTCCATTCTGCAAGTAAGCACATTTAAAAGAAGATTTGCCATTCATTCAAAAGGTGAACTAGTACTCTATTTCTTTTCACCCGTCTCTGCACTAAATGTTCTATGATAGGACATAAAAGCGTATTTTTGGCATTCAGGACTCAAATGCCTCAGTCTAGTAGTCAGACAATGTTATGATTCAAATGACAGGAACTCTAATCTCCACGTGGTGGCACCTTTACCAGCAAATTGGTTTGAAAAGTAGCTATTATCTAACAAGGGATATATGTATATATTGGCTGGGGTTAGCCGTTACAAAATGCCCTTTCCTCTCTCTCTTTCATGGCCTCATCAGAAAGTGTTGGAAGAATGAGATCCTTTGCTTGGCTAGTCAGTCATCCTCCTTTATGAAATACGTATTTCACAAAGATGAAGAATACATCAATGACTTCACAGTTTCATTCCATTCCCTTCTGGGAGTCTCTGAGCAAGTTCACATGTACACACAGTACGCATTTAACCTTACCCACGATTATTTTAATACAGTATATATTTATTTTCCACATTCAGCCTTAGTCAACTAGAAGTCAGTCACCACAAAGGCAACTCACCTCAGAACTATATATATTCATGGCTTTGTATCCCCCCGTGGTATGAACAAACTGTACTGAAGGGAGAGTTGCATTTAGTGATGTAGTGATGTCATCCCCAAATAGGCACCCCTGGGGCTAAACACTCTGCTGTCTCCCCTCTGTGAGTCCCCCCCTGTCCCCCCTCTCCCCCGCTGTCCCCATGCTGTCCCATGCCAGCCCTCAAGGCAGGACACGTGAGCCCCAGCCGAGCCCCAGTAGTCTGTACACACAGACACTCACACACTGGTGCCGCGGGTGAGCCAGTCATGTCCCCATGCGAGTCCCAGCCTCAGAGAGCACAGAAAGCTACACACAGTAGTCAGATACACAGCTGTATCTGACCCCCGTAGCACCGCCTCGTCTGGCCCACTTGATCAGCCCTGCTGCACGCCATAAGACTATAGAAGGGGAAAATGTTCAATAAGGCCAATGATGAATACAGACTACAAAGCACTGCTAGATGAATCAGTGGTCTGTGGTTTAGAGACTAATGTAACTAGTAGTTTTGTTGTCTATACTGCAGAGGTATTGTGTCACAGCGTTGTTTGTTGAAATACTGCATGTACATTGAGGACAAACGTTTCAAATACTCACCCTTCATATTGTGTTTTTGAGAATATGTGACGTTGGATTGTAAACATCACTGGCAGTGCTTGTGTGAGCTGGTCACTACAAAATTAGGGGGAATTTTTGAAAGGTTAAAATAGGTATAGAACAGTAGTGTTATGATAACTGACATTGGAATGGATTGTTGTGTTCTTTTGTTTACAGAGACAATCAGGGAGTGTTTCCACAGCCACCTCCAAAACCCCTCTGTGAAGAGAAGTGCCTGTGTGCAGTGTCCATCCTGGTGGTCTGTGGCCTGGGCTGGGCTCTCTCCCCTGGTCCCCCTGTTCCCCTGGTGCATGGCTCTGTCCAGACTGCTCTCCAGCTTCCTCCTCTTCCTCCTGGCTGCTGTAACGCTGACCCCTGACCTTTGACCCCCGCCGTCCTTTGCTCCTCCAATCCTGTCCCAGACTGGAACTGAGCTACCTCACTGCTCTGCCGACCACCATGCAAACCCCACGTCCATTTCTCACCACACACACACACGCACGCACGCACACACACACACACACACGCACACACACACTTATTCCGCCAGTTTGCATGGCATTTCTCACTATCTCATCCGGTACTGTACAACCAGCTGCAGATGTTATAAGCCCAGGGCACAAGTTTTCCTTGTTTGCTGCATCAGAACTATGTAGGGTCAAATTTGAAGAGGACACATGGGGTGGAGGAATCCTATGAGAACAGCACTGCTGAGAGTTCCACAGAGTTCTGAGACTTCCAGCCCCATGACAACGTGTGTTAAGAAAGAGAGAGAAGAGAGTGATTGTGTTGTCACTCAACTGATGAAGGAAATGGAAGTTGGACCGATGTCAGAATGAAAGGCAAAAGCAAGTAGATCTATCTATGCAACACGGCCCAGGTTGGAAACAGCTGAACAGTGTTGTGTAGTATA
This sequence comes from Oncorhynchus gorbuscha, assembly GCF_021184085.1. Classification (NCBI taxonomy): domain Eukaryota; kingdom Metazoa; phylum Chordata; class Actinopteri; order Salmoniformes; family Salmonidae; genus Oncorhynchus; species Oncorhynchus gorbuscha. The sequence continues at coordinate 34,611,550 of NC_060189.1, forward strand.
AGATTGATGACGACTGTTGACTTAAATTCAGTATCTATCTACCATTTCCTTTTTTTAAAATTCCTAAGACATAGAGGAACGGTACGAGGGAAGGTTTTAAACGTAAAAAATGTGTGCCTTGCTATTGTTGTTTCTTATACCTTTTGTTAAAACACTGCTTACCCAGTTAGGTGTTCAAAAGATGAAAGAGAAAGAAAAAAAGGACAACCGGCAAGGTTGAAACAGGCATCTGTTTCTATGTATACGATCTCCGACCTTGACGTATAATGGTGGTGTACATGCTTTGTGTTTAGTGTAAAACTGTACGCGTTCTGTGATGTGGAATATTATGGGCCTTAAAGTGCTAGACTGCATGGTTAATAAATATACAAACATGTTGAGAAATAAACGTTATTCATTGGAAACCATTGGATTTACATGCCTGTTCTGTATGTGATTCACCTTAAACGTGTACAAGGATCTTTCAGCGTTGATCATTTCTCCTCGTCACACTATAAACGCAAAAGTGGAACACTAAATGAGAAATAAGGAAGATGTGTCTGGGTCTAGGCCATCATTGGGGATCCGAGGAGTGATTGACAAGCAGGTGATTGACAAGTCTGATTGAGGTTATGTGAAAACAGATGTTTAGGGATGTCATTGAATGTTAACTACAAAGAAAACTACATAAAGTGTTGCCAGCATCCTAAATGGAACCCTATACCCTATATAGTGCACTACATTTGACCAGAGCCCTATGGGGCCTGGTCAAGAGTAGTGTACTATAGGGAATATGGACACACTGTATGTTAGCAAGCGTATAGGCATTACATTGACCACGTTGCGAGTGTGGCCTGCCACGCAGACACAAACATTAGCATAAGTAATTGGTTGTTTACAGGAGGTGTTGATGATCCTGAAGACGATAGGACAGGATACATTTTCCTCTGGGCCCATCAGCCAATCAGCTGCGGAGGTACATCCCCGACTAGGTTACACACACACGCACACACACACACACACACACACTGCTCAACAACCAATCAACTTTTCCCTGATTGCTTATACAAGCCTTGATGACAAACCCTTTGCTGTAATCGTCTATTTGGTCTCATGGAAGATGCTAGTTTGTTGATGAGTGTGTTCTTACATCATATCATATCAGACAGAAAAAGGGAACAGTATTCATTGTTTATAAAAAATGACTATGTATGTGAATGTTACGTAAAACAACCGTTTCCTCGGCCATCAGTTGCCATGTTACAGGCTCTTGAACTAGCAAAGTGCAGAATACAGAATAGAAACACTGCATGTTATATCACATTATGGGGTATTTGATTACGGTTGCTTGTACTTCTATCTTATTAATAGGATAGTTGCCAAACAGTGTTTTATTCTCATTGTTGCTGAAGGGTTTAGACTTGACTGATAGGATTAATAAATTAGAATGGAAATGCATTCCTACACTGTCCTCAAAGAAACATAATGTGGCAGAAAAAAAAGAAAAGAAATGTGCCTTTTTGCAATTATCAAGATATTTTTGTAAGAAATGGAAATAACTTTAAAGGGAATAAAGGTCATGTGTATCGAACCATTGTGGCTTTGCAATTACCACCAGTCAAAATGTTGATTTGGGGTCTTTGCTTTAGCACGGATGGCAAAATGAATAAGATGGCTGGCTACTCTTTGTTGAAAAGATCACACATGATTACGCCACATCAAAAAGACAAGAAGGGAAATCATTTTTTCTGTGTAGAAAGTTAGGAAAGGGAGGGATGAAAGAGTCCTGTTATTTAAATGTCACAAACTTGGGGGAATATTTCGGGGCGTGGTTGTACTGTGCGTCAACTTTTTTCTCTAATGAACTTAGGATAGTAATGAGTCAAGGCAAAGGTTTTACATTGCAGTCTGATGTAAAACAGTATTTTAGTAGCATTCCATAAGTATCCGTCATCGCTGATGGCCTTGTGTGCTTTTGAGAGCTTTCACGGTCTTCCGTTCATTTCCAGAGATGGATAGAATCATTTCCTCATCATCAAAATGCCAATGTTCTTTAATCTGGAAAAGGAAAAGAAAACGGGGGTACGAATTGAAAACAGATTCGCTTAAGCCTGTGTGCTGCATTATAGGCGTATGTATAGCGAGGCTATTAGAGACTCCCACGTTGTTCACTATGACAATCAATGTGAGCGATGACAAGCCTATACATTGGCAAAATAACAAAATGTGCCATGTGAAAGTCATATGCTGAACAAAAAGTTTAACAATTGGAAAAGAGCTGTGAAAAGAATGTTAAAGTGGGCAAAACAAAAGACAACCAGGCGTGAGTTGATCATTGTGGTATGCAGTGGCAGACATCAGCTGTGTGTGTGTGTGTGTGTGTGTGTGTGTGTGTGTGTGTGTGTGTGTGTGTGTGTGTGTGTGTGTGTGTGTGTGTGTGTGTGTGTGTGTGTGTGTGTGTGTGTGTGTGTGTGTGTGTGTGTGTGTGTGTGTGTGTGTGTGTGTGTGTGTGTGTGTGTGGGCGATGACAGGGGTGCTGGCCCCATCAGTGGACCAGGGATTGTGCTGAGTGTGTTCATGTAATTTGAGAGGTTTAGGTGATTGCATTTCAGACATGTCATCAAACCGCATTAAGAAACAATTTGATATGGAATCACATAGGAGTCTGAAAGGGCAGTGCAGGAGTTTATAATCGAGGATAAATAAAAGCAAGGATGTCATCTCCACTTGGACATTCCGATCAATCATTAGCATATTGAAAGTATTTTTTCCTGAATGTCCCATCTGTAATTCCTCACAACAGTTAATTTATCATTTCTCTTGAGCCAAGAGTCATCTTCAAAACACAGGGAAGCAATATTTCAGATTACATTAGGGTGGTTGAGTAAAATGTGAGTGTTTTCCTTGCCCTATGCCTCCCTGGCTTTTAAAATTCACAAGCTAACCTATCCATCAGATTGGACAATGGAAATTAAGTGATTAAAGTAAGAATACGATCAAAGGTGATCTTTCACCACAAAAAAATGACCCTTACTTTACAGTAAACATGGGACGGTTGCTTAAACAGAGATTAAGCCTAGTCCTGGACTAAAAAGCTATTTCAATTGAGAATCTCCATTGAGAATGCTGTTTAGTCCTGGACTAGGCGTAATCTGTGTCTGGGAAACCGGCCCTAAATGAGTTTTAAAAACGGTGGTATAGTCCATACTGAAAACTTGTGAGAACTTGACTATCTGTGATATTAAAACCATACTGTCTATGCAACTACAGGTGTGTGATCTTAATTTGATCACTTTTGTTGCTGAGAATTTTCCTACACTGCTGGAAATGCAGATGAGCTTCATGATTTACATAAATTCCCTGAAAACCAACACTAATACACAGTTATATTAACAATATTGCACTTTTCAGGTAGCCTACTTTTGGACAGCTGCAGGAATAGCCTAACCACCGATCAAGCAATATTATGGACTAATCGTTCAAATAATGTTGCTGAAGGTTTATTTTGCTGTGACAATATAGATCAAATTAAGATCCTACATCTGTATTGTCCTTTAAATCCCATTTTGAATTTGGATTTCCCATTAACACATATCTCAGACCAGAACCCAAACAGTGCTTTATCCTCTCTAAGACATTACAAAACAAGTCACATCTCAGACAAAAGAGAAAAATGTATGAATCACCTATAAGACTTGGATCTTTGGTAGTCACAAAAGAAAGATGAAATTAGGATTCTGAGAAGCGGCTTCAATTATCCACTTCTGATGCAAGAAGGAATGATGACCTCTGGAATCACAGTGTTATCATATGGAAGGCTAACACTCATTCTCAACCAGACATTCTAAAACAGTGTTATCACATAGAGACAGCTCACTCTCTCATTCTGGAGGAGACATGTTAAAACACTGCAAAGTTCCGATAAGGCAAATGACTCACAACGACTTGTAGAATTGCATGGTATGATAGCATGTCCTCCAAAATGTGTCCTTCCTTAGCTTCATCCAACATGGATCTTGTGGGATTGTTATCATGAGTCAGTCACTCTTTTATGAAAAGAGAGGAGAACAAAAACAAGCAGAATCGAATAAGTTGAATAGGTGTTAGTGATGGACGTTAGCTCTGACCTCTGCAGACTCTGTGTTGTGTTCTGTTTGAGGTTGGCAATATGTGATGGAGAGAGGTTGAGCTAGCCAACAGCAGGGCTTTGACAGTATTTATCCATCCTCACATTATTAAGCTAATTGGTCAATATGGTACTGGGAAAAAAATGTCAATTACTTGGTCACTGGTCCTTGGTAAAGAGATTGCTTCCTTGTCCTTAATAGCCTATACCTACCAAAGTATGTTGCCCCCCCCCCCCTAAAGGGGAATGATTAAACTTGATTTTAATGTTTCGGAGGGAGAGCAAGAATCATTCTGATTGAGAAACGTGTTACGTCCTCTGAAATCAGATGCAGGATTGTCCTTAAATGAATACTATTCAATTAAGCTCTGTTAAAAAGCACAACTGCCTTTGCTACACTGCTCTATTGGCTGTAAGGTACCTCGTTACTTCAAGTGCCCATGCAGGATGAAGTGCCTGGCCCTAGTTGTATACAACATACCATTGATTATCATTATTTTCTAAGAGCGAGAAAGAGAAGGGTGGAAGGAAAGAGAGAGGAGAGAGAGAGAGAGAGAGAGAGAGAACCACTATACCTGAAATGTCATGTGGGAGAAGAGGAGCAGTTGCAGCTGCCCCCAATCTGTCTCATGTACTTTAGCAAAGAACTGTAGACAAATAAATGCAATACAGAGCCCTCCAAATAACTGAGCAGGTAAACAGCAGCAGAGACTGTTCATCTAATTGTATCAGGAGCCTGCAATGTCGGTTTAAAGCCTCCAGTGCAATTCATTTGATTTCATTACAGGGAAAATACAGCAAAAAGAGGCTACCATTTTCTGGACCTCATTCTTAGAGCAGTTTTATTAGACATGGTTAGAGAAGCGATCCAATTTTAAGTCTCAGGTGAAGAGCTTTGATTGTTTTTTTATTGGTGTTTAATCATCTGGATTGGTTTATGTTTAGAGGATTATTTAATTGCATAAGAGTCTGCAGTTCTTCTCCTCAACTTTCATTATCTAAAGGTGTCATTTTATAGACCAAACATGTATCTGTGTAAAAAAAAGGACAGAATGCTCCTACTTTAAAGATTATAATTGTTTTTTCAAAACCTTCATTAGGCAACCTTGGGTGGGGGCCACAGAAAATCTGAACTTATCATGAGGGGCCGCAGTGGCTCACGGGTCTGCATACCCACATCCATACCCACACATGCAGTCAGAGCCGGCTCTAGCCTTTTGGAGGCCCTAAGCAGCATTTAGTTGGGGGGCCTCTGCCACCATGTAAGAAAAACATTTAAGCACCATGATTACTTACAAGTTTAAATAGCTGGCCGCTAGACTAATTTACAAGTCTAAAGTGTTTTTGCTGACATGGGCTAATTGAGTGACTGTCAGTGACTGACGTACCGGTTCCGGTTGGAGCGAGTGGTCGCATCTGCACGTCGCTCCAACGGGTAGTATAACTTTTTCATTATATTTCATTATATCACAACGGTTTGATTTGTCTTATCTTAGCAATTTCTTCTCAGCTAGCTACATAGCCGTCTTTGTATCAAAAGATAATTGCGTAATTATCGTATTTCGCCGTCCTAACGTAGTCTTCACTAGTCTTCACTAGCCAGCTAGCTAACGTCCACTGATTAGCTGCACTGGAGAAACTGTTACACTCAACTGAACGACTTGATTAGTTTAGTGTCAGCTAGCTACATAGCTGTCTTTGCTGTCTTCGTATCATCTTATCATCGTATCCAAGATAATTGTGTTGTTTAGGTTTAGAGTGTGTAGTCTTAGAGTGATTATCTTAATTTACCGAGGTTAGCTAGCCAGCTATTTGTCATCCTTAACGTAGGTGACTCTGCTAGCTAGCCAACAGCTAGCCAACGCTAGCCAACGTCTTCTGTATAGAACTCAACTACCCGGTCGCATTCACAGGTTGTATCACATTTTCACTTCATTTCATTACAGTACAACGGTTTGATTTGTTTGATCGTAGCTAGCTACTTAGCTAGCTACATAGCCGTCTTTGTATCAAAGATAATTGTGTAGTCTAGAGCGATTTTCTAGGTTCGCTAGCCATCTATTGTCGTTCTTTTAACGCAACGTAACGTAAACAACACTGCTAGCTAGCCTGCTAGCCCCGAATAGCAACACTGCAGAAACTATTACACTCAACGGAACGACTTGATTAGTGTAGTGTCAACAACGCACCCACTGCCAGCTGGCCTACTTCAGCAGTACTGTATCATTTTAATCATTTTAGTCAATAAGATTCTTGCTACGTAGCTTAACTTTCTGAACATTCGAGACGTGTAGTCCACTTGTCATTCCAATCTCCTTTGCATTAGCGTAGCCTCTTCTGTAGCCTGTCAACTATGTGTCGGTTTATCCCTGTTCTCTCCTCTCTGCACAGACCATACAAACGCTCCTCACCGCGTGGCCGCGGCCACCCTACTCTGGTGGTCCCAGCGCGCACGACCCACGTGGAGTTCCAGGTCTCCGGTAGCCTCTGGAACTGCCAATCTGCGGTCAACAAGGCAGAGTTCATCTCAGCCCATGCCTCCCTCCAGTCCCTCGACTTCTTGGCCCTGACGGAAACATGGATCACCACAGACAACACTGCTACTCCTACTGCTCTCTCTTCGTCCGCCCACGTGTTCTCGCACACCCCGAGAGCGTCTGGTCAGCGGGGTGGTGGCACCGGGATCCTCATCTCTCCCAAGTGGTCATTCTCTCTTTCTCCCCTTACCCATCTGTCTATCGCCTCCTTTGAATTCCATGCTGTCACAGTCACTAGCCCTTTCAAGCTTAATATCCTTATCATTTATCGCCCTCCAGGTTCCCTCGGAGAGTTCATCAATGAGCTTGATGCCTTGATAAGCTCCTTTCCTGAGGACGGCTCACCTCTCACAGTTCTGGGCGACTTTAACCTCCCCACGTCTACCTTTGACTCTTTCCTCTCTGCCTCCTTCTTTCCACTCCTCTCCTCTTTTGACCTCACCCTCTCACCTTCCCCCTACTCACAAGGCAGGCAATACGCTCGACCTCATCTTTACTAGATGCTGTTCTTCCACTAACCTCATTGCAACTCCCCTCCAAGTCTCCGACCACTGCCTTGTATCCTTTTCCCTCTCGCTCTCATCCAACACCTCCCACACTGCCCCTACTCGGATGGTATCGCGCCGTCCCAACCTTCGCTCTCTCTCCCCCGCTACTCTCTCCTCTTCCATCCTATCATCTCTTCCCTCCGCTCAAACCTTCTCCCACCTATCTCCTGATTCTGCCTCCTCAACCCTCCTCTCCTCCCTCTCTGCATCCCTTGACTCTCTATGTCCCCTATCCTCCAGGCCGGCTCGGTCCTCCCCTCCCGCTCCGTGGCTCGATGACTCATTGCGAGCTCACAGAACAGGGCTCCGGGCAGCCGAGCGGAAATGGAGGAAAACTTCGCCTCCCTGCGGACCTGGCATCCTTTCACTCCCTCCTCTCTACATTTTCCTCCTCTGTCTCTGCTGCTAAAGCCACTTTCTACCACGCTAAATTCCAAGCTTCTGCTTCTAACCCTAGGAAGCTCTTTGCCACCTTCTCCTCCCTCCTGAATCCTCCGCCCCCTCCCCCCTCCTCCCTCTCTGCAGATGACTTGTCAACCATTTTGAAAAGAAGGTCGACGACATCCGATCCTCGTTTGCTAAGTCAAACGACACCGCTGGTTCTGCTCACACTGCCCTACCCTATGCTCTGACCTCTTTCTCCCCTCTCTCTCCAGATGAAATCTCGCGTCTTGTGACGGCCGGCCGCCCAACTACCTGCCCGCTTGACCCTATCCCCTCCTCTCTTCTCCAGACCATTTCCGGAGACCTTCTCCCTTACCTCACCTCGCTCATCAACTCATCCCTGACCGTTGGCTACGTCCCTTCCGTCTTCAAGAGAGCGAGAGTTGCACCCCTTCTGAAAAAACCTACACTCGATCCCTCCGATGTCAACAATTACAGACCAGTATCCCTTCTTTCTTTTCTCTCCAAAACTCTTGAACGTGCCGTCCTTGGCCAGCTCTCCCGCTATCTCTCTCTGAATGACCTTCTTGATCCAAATCAGTCAGGTTTCAAGACTAGTCATTCAACTGAGACTGCTCTCCTCTGTATCACGGAGGCGCTCCGCACTGCTAAAGCTAACTCTCTCTCCTCTGCTCTCATCCTTCTAGATCTATCGGCTGCCTTCGATACTGTGAACCATCAGATCCTCCTCTCCACCCTCTCCGAGTTGGGCATCTCCGGCGCGGCCCACGCTTGGAACCTGACAGGTCGCTCCTACCAGGTGGCGTGGCGAGAATCTGTCTCCTCACCACGCGCTCTCACCACTGGTGTCCCCCAGGGCTCTGTTCTTGGCCCTCTCCTATTCTCGCTATACACCAAGTCACTTGGCTCTGTCATAACCTCACATGGTCTCTCTTATCATTGCTATGCAGACGACACACAATTAATCTTCTCCTTTCCCCCTTCTGATGACCAGGTGGCGAATCGCATCTCTGCATGTCTGGCAGACATATCAGTGTGGATGACGGATCACCACCTCAAGCTGAACCTCGGCAAGACGGAGCTGCTCTTCCTCCCGGGGAAGGACTGCCCGTTCCATGATCTCGCCATCACGGTTGACAACTCCACTGTGTCCTCCTCCCAGAGCGCCAAGAACCTTGGTGTGATCCTGGACAACACCCTGTCGTTCTCAACTAACATCAAGGCGGTGGCCCGTTCCTGTAGGTTCATGCTCTACAACATCCGCAGAGTACGACCCTGCCTCACACAGGAAGCGGCGCAGGTCCTAATCCAGGCACTTGTCATCTCCCGTCTGGATTACTGCAACTCGCTGTTGGCTGGGCTCCCTGCCTGTGCCATTAAACCCCTTCAACTCATCCAGAACGCCGCAGCCCGTCTGGTGTTCAACCTTCCCAAGTTCTCTCACGTCACCCCGCTCCTCCGTTCTCTCCACTGGCTTCCAGTTGAAGCTCGCATCCGCTACAAGACCATGGTGCTTGCCTACGGAGCTGTGAGGGGAACGGCACCTCAGTACCTCCAGGCTCTGATCAGGCCCTACACCCAAACAAGGGCACTGCGTTCATCCACCTCTGGCCTGCTCGCCTCCCTACCACTGAGGAAGTACAGCTCCCGCTCAGCCCAGTCAAAACTGTTCGCTGCCCTGGCCCCCCCAATGGTGGAACAAACTCCCTCACGACGCCAGGACAGCGGAGTCAATCACCACCTTCCGGAGACACCTGAAACCCCACCTCTTTAAGGAATACCTAGGATAGGTTAAGTAATCCCTCTCACCCCACCCCCCCTAAGTTTTAGATGCACTATTGTTAAGTGACTGTCCCACTGGATGTCATAAGGTGAATGCACCAATTTGTAAGTCGCTCTGGATAAGAGCGTCTGCTAAATGACTTAAATGTAAATGTAAATGTAATGTATCAAGAGAGAAATTGCTGATGTACCACCAAAAAATGGTGATTCTACTATTCTAACTCTCAACAGAAAGTTGAGACCCTGACTGAGATCCTAAAACATGGATACATTTTGGGGGGGGAATTGATCCTCGGGAGTCGGGGTAGTGGCCTGTCCCTGATTAACATGGTATACATATGTTTATTAACTATGCACAAGCTTCTGCCCTTCTGAGGGGAGAACATTATGCTATAGAATGTATCATGTGTTATGGTAAATTTGAGGTGGTGTCCTCTGCAAGCATTAAGTTCAAGCAAACATATAGGCTTAAATGTAAAATCTTTAAAATAAAGTGATGTTTTCATAGGCAACTTGTCTGTATAAAATTATGAAGTACTACTCTTCATCTGTTTTACCTGTTCTTTGTCTAATTGTATCTAGTCTGTACTGGCTGTACTGTATATGTCAAACACTTGCACTGTGTTGGTGTGAGATGGCTTGGTGGTATGTTAATTTGTTCTTTACCCGCGTAATGAATGGTTATAGTTTCAGCGGAATCGAATTTACCCGTCTCCCGGGCTGCAATGGGTTACCGCTGCTGCAGCATCCTTTGCGCGTTCCTGTCATGGTCTTTGATTGGCTGGAATGGGGCGGCGCGCTCAGGCATCGCTTGCGCGAGGCATCAGCAGCTGCTGAGGCCAAGTTCATCAGCTCACACGCGCTAGGAATGGCATTGCTGCACACTACCAGATCACACAACAACACAGTCTATGGGAAAATTCACACAGACAGCAACACGCTTATTTACAAATTATCCGATGCACATTAGGGCATAGCAAGTTGAGGAAACCTGTACCGGAGACACCTCACAAAAACAACAGCACATACAGATAGATAGAGCACCAGTCAGTCAAGAGGAGAGGGGGGTTCAGTCCTTCAAAGAAAGATAAGAAAATATCACACTTCAATTGTTGGAGAAAAACTGAACGCGTCAGCGTTATTTGGAAGTTTTTTTGAGCGATTTTTTTTGCATACTGGCCTATCATCACATCTCGGCATCCTTACAAATAGCATCCGTCCACTTTGGAAGTGACGAGTGTGCCGACAATAGTGGTAGGGCATAAGATAATTTTTTGCAATCCTCTCATTCTAATCTAGGTTTAACGATTTGGTCAGCGAACTATTGCTAACTTTTGTTGTGTCTATGGTGTAAGTCTAACACGTAATCAATTTCAAAACGTTAACTTGCATTGTTTTGTTCGTAATAATAACAATTGGATTGGAATTTTGGAAAAAGATGCTGTGCGCACCGTGAATGGAAACAGGTCCGCGATTGTGGCTTTAAGCCCTTTATTTTTCTAATATCTTAACAACCAGTATTCAATTGGATTATTTTACAGAGATAAAACTTCAGTACATTCAAAATAACTTTATTGGTGAGCTTTTTATTGGTGAGCTTCGGTTCCCGAAGAAGCGCCTGTCAGTTTGTTCTCCTGTTAACTTTGTAGGTAGCATAAAACTTCCTGACCGGCTGTCACTTCGTATATTTCAACTTCTAGATCACCAGATATCAATAACTCTAATCAATGTTTCCATTTTACATATAGGAACTGCTAAACCGAATGGATACATCTAATTGCTGAATAGATCATAAATATAAGGCTTGACTTTTCAACATTTTACGCTAGAATTACGCGTGATAGTTGCTGTAGCCTATTTGGCAAAACATAATCAACATTTTGTCATTATATCTAGATAAAGATAAATAACAATATTAATTTATCTTTCCACGGTCTCCAACCTACACATCCCTGCGTAGAGGACGCGTTTCCTGTCCCGCACACCACCGGCATCAATGTCATTGCTAACCTCCTGAAAGCTGCAGTTGTCTCGTCGCTGATACAGAGAGAAATCCAGACATAGAATGGCCGATGAGCTGGTGACCATCACTCATGGGATTGTGGTGTGACTTGTTCGGCCGGAGGGAAGACTGCTGATATTCTTTGAAAAATCTTCATAGACTCAGTCAGTGCGTGTTCAATCTACCAGAGCAGGGATGATCAGGATCTTCCCGGATTTCAGCGTTCAGGTGACGGCGGCAGGTGGAGGAGCCGGGGGAATGCCACCAGGTCCTGCGGTGGGGAGAATCCCCGGTACCACTAACGGGAACCCGCAGAACGTCCAGGGGATCACGTCCTATCAACAAAGGTATGTTGACCTGACCACTGGGGAAATGTATTTTGTATTGTTTTATTTCACAAATTCTTTAATTCAGACACAGGCACAATACTAGTCTTATGGATATGTTATAAGTCACTGAACAGTTTGGGTTGTTTAATGGTCATGGGCAGGCCTACCACATGTATAACATAAGGCATTATCAAGTTTCACATTATGCCATTTAGCCTATGCAATATAGGCCACATGGATAACAACAATAGTTCAATTGGCTACAACCTGCAAATGTAGTAAGTCACTTTACATGAAGTTGCATGTTCAATGTCATGCATAAAACAACACTTGGCTTGACAATCAACTTATTCTGAAATATTTAAACTAGGCTATCCATGAGACCTTTATTAAGACAACGATCATGAAAATGCCCATATTCTGAGCAATCATTCAATAGACTATTTTACAATCAATAATTGGGGTAATATATCGCCTACACTGAATGCTTTACATGCTACTTGATCGTGTAGGGCTGTAAACACGTATCAAAGGTAATTAAGGTAGGTATATGTTATATAGGCCTATGCTAGTTTCTCAGAACATACCAAAACCACAACAGAGTGTCAATACAGAGACTTAATGGCTGGCAAAAGTTACCACATTGACATTACAGGCCTGAATTAGAAACTATGGTATTCACGATTAAAAGCTTTTGCAACCCACAGTTAAAATCACAAGTATTTTAGAATGACTCATTATATTTTATTAAACATGTTGGGTAGCTTATATTGTTTCAAGTAAAACAAATAGGCATATAGATTAGCCTATAGCTACAGGCCACATCAGCTGTCTGAAAGAGAACATTTGAATGGCAAACAATGACATGCTAACCTGTTCAAATATACATTTTTCAAGAAATTGGCTGAGACCAATAATCCATGGCGCTTTTTCTAAAGCAATTACAATTCTTTGATTATATTTTAGCCAATATAACAAAATAACTTGTATAGGCTATATTTTCAAAACAACCATTTTGGTATGGTTAGCTGTATTACAGATGAAATCTGAAAGAGAAGAGATTTTTCTTTTAACTAAAAAAACTATAAAAGTATTTAACAAAACAAGAAAAAGTTAACACAATTAAAATCCACACTTTGTCTATATTTGCAATGCTACATCAGGACGTTTTGGGATAATTCTAGGCCTTTTACCCTATATCAGAATATTACCTTCTTGAAGTTTTTATTTGGCATCTGGTAAACACATTTGACAAACAAATAAAGTTGCACAATAATTTAGAGCATATGACCGGTCAGTGACCTTGACCAGTCATTGATTGAAGACTAGTTTTCAACTCCATCATTCTTGTTTATCTGATGTGACACTCGAATGATAATTCATTTAAATGCAAATGCTTTAACAATTAGGCTAATGCACGGGTGATTCATAGGCTATGTTATATTACACTAAAATAGCTTGCTTTTTAGAACAGACTACACAAGTTAATCACAGCCAGATAAATGAAATAATAGGCCTACTTAAAACAGAGATACAACCGTATGTAGGTGGATATATTTTTATTTAAATTATGAATCTTGATGTTGTTAGTGATATATAGTCACGTCCAATATCTGCAAAAAAAACTATTAAGATGATCAGAAACAGTTCATTTAGTGAGAAAACGTCATAATGCAAAAATGTATGATACTTCCAATTGCAGAACAAAAAGCAATTCCAAGGGAATTTGCGTATTGCAACCTGTATAACGCAAAAAAAAACTGTTTCCAACTACAACTGAGTGGCGTTGTTGCGCCGGCTGGAGAGAAGATGTGTCCCTTTTCACATAGAGCGAGCCAGGAAAAGCTGTAAAATGCACAGACAAACAGACTCAGAAAAATCCTTTACGAAGCAACGAAGACAAGAGGCTCTGGCGGAAAAATGTAAAGATAGGCTACGATGTTCCCGTTTATAGTGTAGCAATTCCACTGTTATACAACCCGAGCTCCATATATCAGGAGAGCAGCTGGATTTGAGAAGCATCCCCCGGTTTCCACTCACTTTTCTTGGCATGCCTTTGGAGCTCGATCTCGGTTTTTTTTGCTCCGTTTTTCACGCTCATGAACGCCAATACACGGAGACAGGGGCACGGCTGGTCCACATCAGCGCTATGGCTTTATTTAAATACACCTAGTCTACATGACGCATTGCTGTCAGACGGCACGGCTTTATGTCAAAATAAATCTGAAGAAAAAAAAGTAAGAAATCAAATAATTGCAGGAAGATGGCGCCCACCAAACCTAGCATTCAGCAAGACCCTACAAGAAGAGAACGGTAACGCTTGGATTGTTCTTTTTCTATATGAAAACGTTGACGCTTATGACTAGATGCTATGCAATTTTGAGTGGAGATGTCAGAAGTTTCGATGTTGCCCTTTTCAGCAGGAGTGCATCTGATAATTGGGGACCTTGGCGTTCGGGTAACAGGTATAGACTGAGAAGGCGTATGTTATAGGCGACTACAGAACAGCTAGTGCTGGCCAGCAATGCAGGCACTTTCGCATTGTTTATGTGCTAAGCAAGGTTGTTAACTGTCGTAAACATATTCATTCATCGATGACAATGCCGCTGTTTGTTTCTGTGTTGATGGAAAAGCTGCTTGCTAGGCCAGGCTGTGCTGTGCTGTGTGCGGTAGTGGTGATTCTCTGCATGCTGTTTTGCAGCGGAACCTCAGTCAGTCTGAAGCTTATGTGAGAGCGAAATTAGCATACACCAGCAACCAGCTGTTGAGGAACTTTAAATGTAGCACATGGATTACTCTCTGTTGTCAGATCAGAAATCACCCTCTGGTAATGGTTCTAGTAGACTTGTAGTTAAGGACAACACTGTGGCTGCGACAGTCAAATTGTATTATAGCTCATTTGCATGTTTTGAAAAAACAAGCAGGTGATTAGATTGAAATGAATAATGGTATGTTACTATCTGTAGTTTTCACAAATAATATAAACATTAATTATGATATAGCCCCCCCACCACCACCACTACATGAACAAGTTAGAAATAGGCTTTAGGATCAGAGTTTATTACAAACACTGACAATTTCATAGCAGACAGTTTTAATCCATTCAGAAAGTATTCATCGTCCTGACTTATTCCACATTTTGTTGTGTTACGGCCTGAATATAAAATGGATAAAAAAATATTTCAAAATCACCATCTACACACAATAATCCTGTTAGAGACAAAGTGAAAACATGCATTTATAAATTTAAGCAAATTTATTGAAAATGAAATACTGAAATATCTCATTTACTTAAGTATTCACACCGCTGAGTCAATACATGTTAGAATCACCTGTATTCAGCGATGACAGCTGTGAGTCTTTCTGGGTAAGTCTCTAAGAGCTTTACACACCTGGGTTGTACAATATTTGCACATTATTCTTTTAAAAATTCTTGAAGTTCTATCAAGTTGGTTGTTGATCATTGTTAGACAGCCATTTTCAAATCTTGCCATAGATTTTCAAGCTATTTAAGTCAAAACTGTAACTAGGCCTCTCAGGAACATTCAACGTCGTCTTGGTAAGCAACCCCAGTGTATATTTGGCCTTGTGTTTTACGTTATTGTCCTGCTGAAAAGGGAATTTGTCTCCCAGTGTCTGTTGGAAAGCAGATTGAACCAGGTTCTCCTCTGGAATTTTGCCTGTGCTTAGCTATATTCTGTTTCTTTTCATCCTAAAAAACTCCCTCGTCCTTGCCAATGACAAGCTACCCATAACATGATCCAGCCACCACCATGCTTGAAAATATGATGAGTGGTAGTCAGTGATACATAACACTTTGTATTCCGGATTTAAAGTTAATTTCTTAGCTAAATGTTTAAATGTTTTTCACTTTAGTGCCTTATTGCAAACAGGATGCATGTTTTGAAATATTGTTATTATTTACAGTCTTCCATCTTTTCATTGTCATTTAGGTTAGTACTGTGGAGTAACTACAATGTTGTTGATTCATCCTCAGTTTTTTTCTATCACAGCCATTCTTTAAAAAAAAATAGTTATAGACTCAAGACATTTCAGCTTTTCCTTTGTAATTAAAATGACTTTTTTTGGTACATTATTTCACTTTGACATCATGGGGTATTGTGTGCAGGCCAGTGACACAAAATCTAAATCGTATCAACTTTGAATTCAGGCTGTAACACAACAAAATCTGGAACAAGTAAAGGGGTGTGAATACTTTCTGAAGGTGCTTGTGTGTTATTGAACTGAACCAAGGGGTTACAATGTATCAATGTTTGCCGGGGTGTAACTTGTTAGGACACATTGTATCTAACACATGATTGTGCTGCATTTTAACGATACATTGCTGTAAATTCTTCTCTAAAAGGAAAAGAAGGTTAGCTGTCATTCAAGAACTATAAGCTTAAGCAGGTACATTTTTATGGGTATGTGAGGAAAAGCAAATATAGCGAAAACTTGAGATGGACCATTATTGTCAATAGGCCTACTTGCTATTGTGAATTACTATTATTCTATACACATATTGTTAATAACCCTAATTAAACATTTACTCTCTTCCTGGTCTGAGTGCACCCTGCTATTTCACTAATTCACCATTTCATTCAGTACATTTACAATTGCAGCAGCAGCATCCAGCCAGCAGCAGCAGGGAATGTTTATGCTAAGTCAGTCTCTAGTAATCTCTCTGGCAGGAGCATATTTGTGTGCCATTCTGGGCTATATCTGAGAGATAGGAATCTTGAAGATGGAATTAATTTTGAGGGGAGAAACTTCATAGCCTGTGCATGAGTGCTTTCTTTATCACCTGTCTCCTATTGCCAGTCTGCAGAGGTAAATCAGACTCTGATCTGTTATTCTGCTCCACTTGAGAGTTGAACTTAATAACACTTGGGTCTGAGAATTCTGATGAAGGACTAGGTGAATATATTTAATTTAATGCCCCTCTTAATAGCATCCTGATGTTTGCCAGAGTGTGTGTGTGTGTGTGTGTGGGGGGGGGGTGTGTTTATAGTTGTTGCTGTCCTCAAGGTGGTGTAATCTGACTAATGCCATCCTGACTAGGGCAAACAACTCTGCTGGCTGGAGTAAGTGTTAAAATTTAAAGAGAGAGAGAGAGAGAAAGGAGAGAGAGAGAGAGAGAGAGAGAGAGAGAGAGAGAGAGAGAGAGAGAGAGAGAGAGAGAGAGAGAGAGAGAGACAGTGAGAGAGAGAGACAGTGAGAGAGAGAGACAGTGAGAGAGAGAGACAGTGAGAGAGAGAGAGAGAGACAGTGAGAGAGAGAGAGAGAGACAGTGAGAGAGAGAGAGAGAGAGAGAGAGAGAGAGAGAGAGAGAGAGAGAGAGAGAGACAGTGAGAGAGAGAGAGAGAGAGAGAGAGAGAGAGAGAGAGAGAGAGAGAGAGAGAGAGAGAGAGAGAGAGAGAGAGAGACAGAGAGAGAGAGAGACAGTGTTGGCTTGAGTTCACACAACAGAGTAACTAACCGCAAAGTTGGCATTCTTTCACAAACCATTTCCCTCCCTTTGGGCAAACAAAAGTGCTAAATTGTCCTATTTCCTATTCTGTTCACTTCAGAAGATTTATAAAACATAATTAAGAATGAGTATAACTATGATTGCTATAGTCTGGAGAATGGAGAGGGGAGCAACGTGATGGTGTAGTTGCTGTAGGCAAAGCATTCGGCTATGTTTAGTTGAAAATGATGCCACATTTTACTTTTATTTTGATGGAATAACAGAGGGAGCCAAGCATTTTTTTGCTAGTGGTCTCAAATATTAAAGCATTGCTTTATTTTACCCTCTGCCTTTCAATGTCAAAATATGTCAATATTTGTAAGAACACACAAAGAACTGAAATTGTTTCAGTACATAATTATTGTTTACAATAATAGAGGTAGGCCTTACTGTAATTTTCACTTGTCATACACGACTTGAACCAGGCAGCAATGTACATATAGGTTTATTGTAAAACATGTTTCTACTCGTCTTTTAAACCATTTTCATGTCAACTGAAATAGTAGAAACATGTTAGATGAAATTGCCTTTTTTTGTGTGAGGGAGAGCATTGTACCAAAGCAAATGTTCAAGGAAACATGCCAGAAATGAACACTAATGCATTATTATCAGAAAACAATGTTTGTTATGGACCTTATTAAAAATATATCCCTTTCACATCACAGCCACAGCCCTCCTTATTGGTTGTTTTCATAACGATGGCGATGGTGCACTAGATTGGGTGTGTTGCTGTAAAACCATGGTACAGAGAACACACTATCCAATCCTATCGATTGGATATTGAATAGTTAGAGAACAGAGGTGTATAACTCTGTTTATTTATCACAATTAGGATTGATTTCTGCTTTCTGGTGTGTGTCTCTTTCTGGCTGCACACATATGGTCCCCGGCACTGTTGATTACCGTTGTTCTCCCTCTTTCCTCTGTGTGTGTGTGTGTGTGTGTGTGTGTGTGTGTGTGTGTGTGTGTGTGTGTGTGTGTGTGTGTGTGTGTGTGTGTGTGTGTGTGTGTGTGTGTGTGTGTGTGTGTGTGTGTGTGTGTGTGTGTGTGTGTGTGTGTGTGTGTGTGTGTGTGTGTGTGTAACTGCATGGTTACTGTGAAGGTCAGAGTAGAGAGTGAGAGATGCGTAAAGAAGATGCATCCTGGGTAAAAAGGTGTAATGGTGCAGCCAACGGGTTGGAGCTGCTGCATTAAAGCACAGCAGGGCTTGTCTTACAGAGAGACGTGTGTTTTATTACTCACGTCATGACGCTGCTCACCACACACTACTTGATCGTGCGTTGTTGCTGTTGTGTAGTTTCAAGGCGTGGCTGGTTGACTGACTGGCTGGCATTTGTATCATCTTTAGACTGTGTCATGTGTACTTTAAGTGGTAGTGGTGGGCTCATAGAGAAACACCTGTTATAGTGACCATGAGCCAGCAGGCCAAATTTCACATATTTGTCCACTTTGGGGTGGCAAAGTCTAATGATGATTTTCATTAAGGTTTATGTCTGTGGGTTATATTTTGGTATGATACCCACGTATCAGAGGTAGCTAAATGTGGTTAGCACTGCATTATATGTTATGATCCCTATGCGGTTAGTTCGGCCAACAGGATTGAGGTTATGACATTTCGTTTTGTAGTATAAGGGAGCAATCTTCTCAAACTTAGGCAATTTGGTATGTTATTAACTTCATAATATAACACATATTAAAGGTATGAAACAATTGGAATGATAATTACATCTCTTGAGGCCCACCTTGGGGGGGGGTGGGTCAAAGGTCATACATGTAAGCATTTTGGGTTATATCGAGCCAGAATGGACATTATTATTGTGATGTGCTCTGTTATCACATGGTACCCTAGATGACAACTGCACCAAATTTCACACAGAACAAGGTTAACCATTGGGAAAGTGATTTTATTTCAGTGAAATTCAGTCACCATAGATTTAGTCTATATTCAGTCCCCGCAGCCTATTTTCAAGATGGCCGCCATTGATTTAGATGGGGAGGAACTGAATTTATTGAGCATGGCCATAACTGAATAAATAATTGGTGTAATAACACCAATAATGGCTTAAATTGTGTGTTACAATCAATAAAATCCAAAATGATGGCCCAGGTATGTCAGTTATATTTATTTAGGTAAATATTAGCAGAATAGGTCTGCTGATGGGGAAGCTTCTATGCATAGTCACTTTAATAACTCTACCTCCATGTATATATTACCTCAACTAACCGGTGCCCCCACACATTGACTTTGTACCAGTACCCCCCTGTATGTAGTGTTGCTATTGTTATTTTACTGCAGCTCTTTAATTACTTGTTACTTTTATTTCTTATTCTTATCTATATTTTATTTAAACTGCATTGTTAGTTAGGGGCTCTTAAGTAAGCTGTAATACCTGTTGTATTCGGTGCATGTGACTAATACAATTTGATTTTAAAAAAATATTCAAAACAAGAAGTCAGAATTGCAGATTTCTTTTGCCATTTCAAAAATATTACATTGAAGCGCTTAGAAAATCTTTCAGAAGCTGATGTCTATTGATTAAAACATTTTCCTGCATTCAAATGACTAGTGGCCTCATGGGTGGAATTTTAAACATTTTCAAAATTTCATAATTCATAAACATATATTTTTTTAAACAGCCTGAAAATCTGGTGTTTCTATGTCAAGCGGTTTTTGTCTTCTGTGATGTATACAAAATGTAATATTGGGATGCAAACTCAAAATGTAAGGCATTTCATCTCTATATCTGACATGGTACAGGTGTATTCTCTTTTTAAGCCCAGAACCATGTGTGTGAGGTGCATACTTGGGTCTCAAAGTAGATTTGTTTAAGACTACCAAGAAACAATCTGTGTGACCCTGATTTAGCCCACTGCCGTAAAAGGTTAAAATAATATGCAATATGATTCTATAAATTGTGTTAACATCAAGAAATGTGACGTGAAATCTGCCTAGTACATTGCACCCTATATAAAATCCCATAGGAATGCATTACATCCAGCAGAGGTACAGGTAACCCATTTTTGTAAAATTCCTTCATATTGAGTGTCCCAAATTTGACATAAAGCTAGTAAAAGTCTAAACAATGATGCATAGGTATTTCTGATTTAACTATAGGGTTCACATTTTCCAATATGGCTGCCAACCAGCTCCATTGGTTTTAATTGGATTGGTCTGACATTGCCACAAATCTTCCAATAAAATGTGGAATATGCCTAATGATAATACAACAATTACTATAGTTATGCAGATAACACAACTAATTTAGCCAGGTTTGCAAAATATATCGTCTTTGTAAAATATTAGCAAAACATTTTTGTTGTTGTTGCCTAAAACACTATTTATATATCTGTTTTTGATCGGTATTTGCATCCCTAATTTGTCAAACATGATATAATAATGATATACAAGATTATGACATATTGTTAAATATACAATCTGTGTATTGAATCCTGTCAAATACACTGCATTCCAACATAACATTATAACAAACCGCCTAATGACGAGGGCATCAACTTACAAAACTGGTGAAGTATTAAAGCCTTAGGTTTACAGTCTTTATATATGGTGCACAGTTACACTATTTGTGTATTGTAGTATAGGGCCTACTGAAAAATGTATTGGTTAGTGGCTGTTGAGGGTTGTCGGGGGCACCAGCATTAATCCAGTTGCTAAAAGGCTAGATTGTTTCTAATTACCAATTGCAGAATTTTTATTACATTTGTCAACCATTCACTGAACTTATGACTACAAAAGGAGGTAACATACAGTATTTCATTAAATAACTTAGATGGTAGAAGGTTACGAGTGCACTTTTAAGATCATGATGACAGGGACAGAAGAGCTTTTAATCACCTTTGTGATTAAAAGAGATCATTTGTCTTGACCTAAATCTTTGTGCTAACTTGCTGGGACAACTCAACAAATGACAGAGAACTCCTTTCATCTTAGCATGCTGAGCATTGCTAAACAGCAGACTATTATAGGTGAGAACTATAAAACCAATACATTACCAGATTCGATCTCTTGGGCTTGTATTATTTCCCAGTATGATCAATTTCCCTAAAACAAATACAGGTAACTGCCAAACTGAAGGAAACACCGACACAAAGTGTCTTAATAAGGTGCTGAGGCACCACGAGCCAGAACAGATTCAATGCATCTTGGCATAGATTCTACAAGTGTCTGGAACTCGATTGGAGGGAACCGACACCATTCTTTCACGAGGAATTCCATCATTCGGTTGATGGTGGTTGAAAACGCTCGGGCGCCGCTCCAGAATCTCCCATAGTGTTCATTTGGGTTGAGATCTGGTGACTGAGACGGCCATGGCAGATGGTTTACATGGTTATCATTCTCATCAAATTATTCAGTGACCACTGGTGCCTGTGGATTAGGGCATTGTCATCCTATGCGGGCATAGCCATGGTTGCAAAAATAAAGTGGACACATTTTCCCACTGGCCCATTAGACTATTAAGAACTATTCTCTCTGTTTATCTATGCCTAATACTATAACACCCATATGAATGAACTCAGTGATATTTATCCAACATAGCTATTCTTATACACATACAGTAAGTAGTTCGCTAATATAGCTCATACCCTGTTATTGCCCCCTGAAAATTCCATGACAAGGCACAGGCAGGCACACAGAAATTGTGTTGTGTGTTTTAAGAGAATGGCTGTGCAATATCCACTCTCTCCCACCTCACTTCCCTATACTGGAGGGGATGCAATCACCACAGGTCTGCTGACGGGGCAGATTTTTCAGGTGCCTGTCCTTGAGCACAGTTCAATTACCAAGTACGATTGTTTAAATACAAGGTCTCTCTCGGT
The DNA here is from genome assembly GCF_021184085.1 of Oncorhynchus gorbuscha. NCBI lineage: Eukaryota > Metazoa > Chordata > Actinopteri > Salmoniformes > Salmonidae > Oncorhynchus > Oncorhynchus gorbuscha. The sequence goes on from NC_060189.1 coordinate 34,633,603, forward strand.
CTCTCCCTCTCTCTCTCTCTCTCTCTCGCTCTCTCTCGCTCTCTATCGTTCCCTCTCTCTCTCTCTCTAGCTCTTTCTCTCTCTCTCTCTCTCTCTCTCTCTCTCTCTCTCTCTCTCTCTCTCTCTCTCTCTCTCTCTCTCTCTCTCTCTCTCTCTCTCTCTCTCTCTCTCTCTCTCTCCCTCTCTCTCTCTCTCCCTCTCTCTTGTCCTTTATCTATTTGTAAGAGCATGACTGTTCTGTTCTCCCTGCTGGTTTCCTTTGGGAAATAACCATTCTCTGTATTCATCACAATCACTGAGCAGCGGCTTGACTTACAATACTTAATGCCTTTGTTTGCACACCAAAGTCACGACTTTAAATAGTCACAGGTGACAAGGGAATTGCGAACAGAGCACAGGCACAGCGCACGTCTATCTTTTAATGTCCGTCCGCAGCAGAGAAGAGACCTGCGTTTAGTGTCTATTCCTTCAGACAGATGTTGAGCATGCTGATTCCCATCTGCTGTTTTAGTTCAGGTGCTCTGCTCTCTGCCAACGCGCCCTCTCACAATCTACCACTGTGTACCTACACACCTAACCTGCATCTCGCCGGACTGTAGTCCTGCCTTTTGCGTCCCTTTGATATTTTAAGTAGAAATTGTGCACCTGTTATATTCAATAAAGTGCCCTTTAATATAGATCACATGTTGAATTCCATAAATCCAATAAAAAAAAAAATATGAATAAAGAATTTGCTGATCTGGTAACATGTAGCATTTTGACATGTCTCTGTGCACCCTTGGTGACTTACAGGATGATTTGAACCCACTTAACCCCAAAAGGTTTTCACCATCATTGTAAAACTAAGTTATTTTGTTGCTTTGACAAAGTCATTTCTAAACATGAGTATTTATTTCATGTGATAAGTGATAAGGTCATGTGATAAGGTCAACCCTGTTTATGGCTAATTTAAGATAAAATCGTCAACCCTGTTACGGCCAACTGTGTTACTTTATTTGCACTTAATAGGCATTTACTACAGTCATTTTTATTTAACCTCTTGAGATGGGAAAAGTCGTAAAAAAAAGCGCTTCGTGTATTCCTAAACAACCACAGGGGATAAGTACTAGAAAAGCAAAAGGAAAAACAAATAATGAATTGCTAGCACTTATTTGCGTTTATACATGTTCTTTTAGCTCTTCTGGTGTTTTTTATAAAGTTGAACATGTTCTCTTTATGACAGAATGTTAAAATGAGGTGAAATCAAAGTTCTTTTCACCAAGTTCGACATCTCAAAAGGCACCGAATTGGTGGAACGGACCAGTAGTCTACAACTGGGCAAATCTATTTCAAATTTTCCTCGGTCGGCAGTCTGCTACTGCGGCTTCTACTTCTTTCGCTCTGTCTTCGTGTTCCTCTTTCCTTCTCTTCAACTGGGCCAGATGTGTAACTGACGCTTTGAATAATACGTCTCCACGCCATAACGTTGACCTGGTGGAGTAACTTACAGATATTAAGCCCCAATAATCTTCTCCTCTGATTGTCCCCGGCTCCTTGGCTCTGACCACAGGCACATGCAGGGCCCTCCTATATGATCAAGGGACCCTCTGTGAAATTGCGATTGATTATTCAGTTTAATGCGAGAGCAGGAGGTAAAAACCCAACCAGATGAACTGCCCTATAGCTCGGTCTGCTGGTACAACTCCAACAGCATGTTACAGGCTTAGACCTGGAATAAATGGATTCCAACATGAAAACTACCATACAACACCTGTCTGTCATTCTCTTAACTGAATGGCATCCTGGCTTCTGAAGTAGCAGTAACGTGTTACATGTTACAGACCTGGAGTAAATAGATTCCTACTATGTGGAAACGCCGGGTCAGCCTATCCAACCTGTCTGTCCATCCGTCCATTTGTCTGTCTGTCTGGGTTATATCTGTCCCTCTTTTAACTGAATGTCATACGTGCTACGTGCTTGTAGCAGTAACCCCTGGCCAACCTCACTCACAAAGGAGCTGTGGCTCTGTAGATATTCCCAGTAAAGCATTCCTTAAGGATGTTGTTATAGAGAGAAGGCCCCCGTGCTGGGCTTTACTTGGTGACATTTTGAAGTGGGAGTCCCCCGCTGATTGGAGTGCAATCTTGTTTAAAGGAATGTCATTTGAATCCAGGGTTCCAACACATACACAGTTCCACACAGAACACTACACGTGCACATGCTCTCAACTCTAAAGCCACAAAGAACTGATATGAAAACTAATTAAATATGACCAATACTTGGATAAGATAAGATAATGACACCTACATTTTTGCAGTCCTTGGAGTCCCTCTGCACCCAGCTCTGCAGATCCTTTTACCCAGAAGCATTCCAATTCCCAGAATTACAACAAATGGCTGCCTCAGACGAGAGGCCATGTCAGTGGCAGATCTACCCGATCCAGTCACAAACTGAAACTTCCCCCCTACTCGGATTGACAGATACCTCAACCGCCCTATGCCTTACTTTGTGAGACTGCTTAATGCTGCTTAACTGTAGTATTGTATACAACATCTCATATTTATGTATTTATTTGCTTACTTGCGTAGGTCTATGTATGCTGCAATTCAGCTTTTAGCTGAAAATGTTTACAATTCAAAATAAACCTTAAATATAATTTAATCACACTTTAAGATGTACATTGAACATGTTTAGGCCTACACGGACATAATTAATGCACATATTTAGAATGTAGAATTTAGAATCATTTTTGCTTTAGTGCCCGATGCCACTGTTCATGGTTGTTGTCGGTGGACAATTTCCACTGATTGTTGTTCCATGTCATTTCAGTAAGTCATGACACCCACCATCTCAAATTGTTCTGAAATCGTTTCTATAGTTAGAAACAGATAAGATTATTTATTTATTTATTTCACCTTTATTTTAGCATTCCCGGAAGCATTCTTTCGTTGAAATATCATTTTAATTTATAGGATTCATGTCATTTTCAATAATTATAGTACCTTACAACTTTTTACTAACAATGAGTAAGTCCAAAGAAGTGGTCAAAAGCCATCCACGGACCGCCCACTCCCCATGCCAATCCCACCCCAACAATGAGTATACAGTATCAGTTCTCTATGTTTGACATGTAGTATGGAGCTGCGGCTTTGAGTATTGTTTCTTCATCCTATGTAATGTCTTCTCAATGATTTTGGGGATTTCTTTTCCCCGTTCAGAAATGTATTAACATTGTCACGCTTCACATGCAAATCATCTAAAAGTAACATAATTGAGTTACACAATACATTTTTAGATACTTTTAGATGATTTGGACATGAAGGGTGAAAATGCTCATATAGGTACCATTGACTTGCATTGGATTAGTGAAACAAATGCATTTGAAATAGGGGGCAGGTAAATAAAAAACAAAGCATGGGTTGCTGTCATACCAGAGGGGTATCCTACGAAGCAAGCTCTACTCAGGGTTTCTAAAGCTAACTAGCTTCAGTTAGCGTCACATTCCAGCTCAGGCTTCGTCCGTACTACGATGGTGGATATTGCTCGTCCACATGCCACTAACTCTAGCAGGCTTGTAACTGTACATTCTTGTTGCACATAGCTAGTCAAACGCCAAAGTCTTCATTGAGACAACGCTGAAACATCGATCAATGGGCGAGTCAGTCCCACATTTTCATTGGTGCCGAAATCAAAATGAATGAAAAGTTATCTCGCAAATTCAGCAGGCTATGATACAGTGCCTTGCGAAAGTATTCGGCCCCCTTGAACTTTGCGACCTTTTGCCACATTTCAGGCTTCAAACATAAAGATATAAAACTGTATTTTTTTTGAAGAATCAACAACAAGTGGGACACAATCATGAAGTGGAACGACATTTATTGGATATTTCAAACTTTTTTAACAAATCAAAAACTGAACAATTGGACGTGCAAAATTATTCAGGATTGTGTCCCACTTGTTGTTGATTCTTCAGAAAAAAATACAGTCCTTCTTCTTCCTCCAAACACGGCGAGTGGAGTTTAGACCAAAAATATCTATTTTTGCCTCATCAGACGACATGACCTTCTCCCATTCCTCCTCTGGATCATCCAGATGGTCATTGGCAAACTTCAGACAGGCCTGGACATGCGCTGGCTTGAGCAAGGGGACCTTGCGTGCGCTGCAGGATTTTAATCCATGACGGCGTAGTGTGTTACTAATGGTTTTCTTTGAGACTGTGGTCCCAGCTCTCTTCAGGTCATTGACCAGGTCCCGCTGTGTATTTCTGGGCTGATCCTACACCTTCCTCATGATCATTGATGCCCCACGAAGTGAGATCTTGCATGGAGCCCCAGACCGATGGTGATTGACCGTCATCTTGAACTTCTTCCATTTTCTAATAATTGCGCCAACAGTTGCCTTCTCACCAAGCTGCTTGCCTATTGTCCTGGGACCCATCCCAGACTTGTGCAGGTCTACAATTTTATATCTGATGCCCCTACACAGCCCTCTGGTCTTGGCCATTGTGGAGAGGTTGGAGTCTGTTTGATTGAGTGTGTGGACAGGTGTCTTTTATACAGGTAACGAGTTCAAACAGGTGCCGTTAATACAGGTAATGAGTGGAGAACAGGAGGGCTTCTTAACGAAAAACTAACAGGTCTGTGAGAGCCGGAATTCTTACTGGTTGGTAGGTGATCAAATACTTATGTCATGCAATAAAACAAATGCTAATTAATTACTTAAAAATCATACAATGTGATTTTCTGGATTTTTGTTTTAGATTCTGTCTCTCACAGTTGAACTGTACCTATGATAACAATTACAGACCTCTACATGCTTTGTAAGTAGGAAAACCTTCAAAATCGGAGGTGTATCAAATAATTGTTCTCCCCACTGTGATAGGCCTACTGTACTGATCTATACTCTACTTTTCATCACATTACTTTACTGTAATGTACTGTTCTGTACTCTACTGTGCTTCACTGTACTGTACTGTGATGTCCAAACTTGGGAAACATAGACATCTATGATTGGTTCAGATGTGGTCTGGTCACCAATCATGGATGTCTATGTTAGGGCCAAAACAAGGCCAGGGCGGACTGACCAAATTTCAACTACTTTTCCACATCCATGGACCTCCAGTGTCGGTCAGTGCTCAGTGGGTGCGGATGCTGGTTACTGTAAATGGAAAGAGAAGGGGATCATGGGTAGGTGTCAGTAAGAGCCAGGAGAGGAAACATTAACCGGAGAGAGAGAAAAAAGAGGGGGAGAGAGGCAGAGAGAGAGAGAGAGAGAGAGAGAGAGAGAGGGAGGGGTTGTCCAGACTGTTTTCACACACTTGCTTGTGAAACACACAAAACTAAATACAGTTAAAGTCAGATGTTTACTTACACTTAGGTTGTAGTCATTAAAACTCGTTTTTCAACCACTCCACAAATTTCTTGGCAACAAACTATAGTTTTGGCAAGTCGGTTAGGACATCTACTTTGTGCATGACACAAGTAATTTTTCCAACAATTGTTTACAGACAGATTATTTCACTTATAATTCACTGTATCACAATTCCAGTGTGTCAGAAGTTTACATACACTAAGTTAAATGTGCCTTTAAACAGCTTGGAAAATTCCAGAAAATTCCGTCATGGCTTTAGAAGCTTCTGATAGGCTAATTGACATCATTTGAGTCAATTAGAGGTGTACCTGTGGCTGTATTTCAAGGCCTACCTTCAAACTCAGTGTCCCATTCTTTGACATCATGGGAAAATCAAAAGAAATCAGCCGAGACCTCAGAAAAAAAAATGTAGAACCAAGTCTGGTTCATCCTTGGGAGCAATTTCTAAACTCCTGAAGGTACCACGTTCGTCTGTAAAAACAATTGTAGCAAAGTATAAACACCATGGGACCACGCAGCCGTCATACCGCTCAGGAAGGAGACGCGTTCTGTCTCCTAGAGATGAATGTACTTTGGTGCGAAAAGTGCAAGTCAATCCCAGAACAGCAGCAAAGGACCTTGTGAAGATGCTGGAGGAAACAGGTACAAAAGTATCTACATCCACAGTAACATGAGTCCTATATTGACATAACCTGAAAGGCCTCTCAGCACGGAAGAAGCTACTGCTCCAAAACCGCCATAAAAAAGCCAGACTGCTGTTTGTAACTGCACATGGGGACAAAGATCGTACTTTTCGGAGAAATGTCCTCTGGTCTGATTAAATAAAAATAGAACTGTTTGGCCATAATGACCATCATTTTGTTTGGAGGCTTGCATGCCCGAAGAACACCATCCCAACCGTGAAGCACGGGGGTGGCAGCATCATGTTGTGGGAGTGCTTTGCTGCAGGAGGGATTGGTGCACTTCACAAAATAGATGAGGGAGGAAAATTATGTGGATATATTGAAGCAACATCTCAAGACATCAGTCAGGAAGTTAAAGCTTGGTCGCAAATCGGTCTTCCAAATGGACAATGACCCCAAGCATACTTCCAAAGTTGTGGCAAAATGGCTTAAGGACAACAAAGTCGAGGTTTTGGTGTGGCCATCACAAAGCCCTCCCCTCAATCCTATAGAACATTTGTGGGCAGCACTGAAAAAGCGTGTGCGAGCAAATAGGCCTACAAATCTGACTCAGTTACAGCAGCTCTGTCAGGAGGAATGGGCCAAAATTCACCAAACTTGTGTAGGAAGCTTGTGGAAGGCTACCCGAATCATTTGACCCAAGTTCAATAATTTAAAGGCAATGCTACCCAATACTTATCGAGTGTATTGTGTTGTGTGACAAAACTGTACATTTTAGAGTGGCCTTTTCATTTCCCTAGCACAAGGTGCACCTATGTAATGATCATGCTGTTTAATCATCTTCTTCAACTGCCAATCCTGTCAGGTGGATGGGTTATCTTGGCAAAGGAGATGCTTACTAACAGGGATGTAAACAAATTTGTGCACAAAATCTGAGAGAAATGTTTTTGTATGGAACATTTCTGAGATCTTTTATTTTAGCTCATGAAACAGGAGACCAACACATGTAGCCTTTAAATATTTGTTCAGTATTGTTGGCAGAGGTCTTAACTTCAACATTAATGTGATTTGATGTATTTCTAATGCCTTTTAAAACTTTTTCTGGTCGATGTTTTCCCTGACCCCTTTTCATCTGTGTGATCAGAAATCAAAGCCATTACTTATGCCTAAGGACTTCAGTTTGATATGGTCCTATAAAGGTCACGTTGGTGCTCATGGGTCCTTTTTACATGACCATATGTAACGGTGATGCTTTGGTGAACCACACTAACATTACGAGTAGTGGAAACTTACCTGAGACCAGAACAATTGCCTATAGGCTTTAGTTCAGCATGCTAACAAAGTCTTATTATGGCACTTAATTCTAAAAGATGAACGTTGCAAATGCTGTTGTTTTTCTCAGTAGCGGCTAGTAAAACTAAAGTACGCCCGACGAGAGAAGTAGGGTCTAAAAACGTTCAATTAAAAAGACACGTTTTTAACTCAGAGTCCACTTGAAATAGTTGGAGGGTTTTTGCTAGGTCACTTTGTTTTATCAGACTTGATTTCATGGCTGTGCAATTCCCCTCTACTCACTTTTAACTCCTTTCTATCGTATTGTAGCCCTGATTATGTCCCAAAATGGCACCCTATTCCCTATACAGTGCACTACGTTTGACCAGAGCCTATGTAGTGCCCTACACAGGGAATAGGCTGCCATTTGGGACGCAGCCCCCTGTCTGTGTTTGAAAGTGTAGGTCAATAAGGATGGGTACATTCAGAATTTCATGATCTGTGTAGTGGAACAAATTAAAAGCAAAGCCAGTATCAATCACTGTGAAGGGAGGGTTAATTGTTCGCTGCTTCACAAGGCGCCGGACAGATAAAACCAGTAATGAAATACTTACGGCTCTGATGTGGCAACACTTGAGGATGGAATGATAGAAAACAAAGAGGAAATGTTTTCTGATTAGAAATATAAGCTGCTGCAGTGAAGAGAAGGACACTAGCTAAATGTTTATCATCTTTGATGCCCGTTATAAAAGAGAGAGACCGTTGTCCTTGTTACATTTTTAAATTGGTGTGTACTAGGATATTGTTACCAGGGTCCAGTTTTTCACAACTTTTAAGGAATGATCCGGATTCTGTAATCCTCTTTTTTTTTGCTGTCAAGGATCAGACCGATATGGCTGTTTTTTGTAGACATTTGTTCCGAAAATTATCTGATCACCTCATTCTGATCCAGACACCACAATGTCAAGATCACAGAATCTGGATTGTCAATGCTTTGAACAGGCCTACACCTTGCCATCTACTGGACAGGTTGTGGAACTACTTCTACACTCTCATAGGGAAACAGATGAGTAAACTACATGATTAAAGGTACCATGATAAAAAAATAATAGAGTAAGTCGATGTAAGTAGATGCATTTATCTGACCCTTCTCACTATAACAACTGACCACTATATTTTGGTCAATTTAACATAATGAACCTTTGGTTTTGAGATGTAAGAAAACATTTCAACTTCCTCACCTTAGTTACATTGCCATTTGTTGGTTGTAGTGCCTTTCACCCTTCTAAATCCACCCTGAATCCACCCTTCCAGTGGGGTAAAGATAATCCTGATTTTCAGCATCAAAACTATCCTAATTACTACCTTTGAGTTTTGAAAAACGCAAAAACAGCATACCATCCTGATTAAAGGTCAGATTGGATTACCAAATCCGATACTCTATCCGGACGACCAGAATCTCATTTTTCAGTTTAGAAAAATCCAATTTTAACATTTAATCCTATCTGAAATCCGATCAGATAATTTCTGAAAAACTTGGCCCTGGGCTATAGGATCATTGTGTCCTATTTAATCTCATAGTGATAGAGCTTGGACAACGTTTTATCAAACAACCACAATCTGCAAACTGTAATAAATGGAAACACGGCACAACGTAACAATATATAGATGCCTCCCCTTAGGTAACCTCTCCTGCCCTATGTGGATGAAGAACCATTGTTACCTTTGAGTTTAGTAGACGAATTAAAGCAAAAAATCCATTAATTTTTAGAAAAGCTTATATTGGCTGGTCATGTGAATTTGCATATTTATCTTGGGCTTAGCTCTCCACTCGTTAAAAAATAAATGCTGAAAGCGTAAATTGCAAAGTTTTCAAAATAAAGTGTAATCACATACACGCACATACACACACACACAAACACAAACACAAACACTCACGCGCGAGCGCACGCACACTCTCCCATATATATATGGCTATATGTAGTATTTAGTTAATTGAAGTCTGATGCCCATGACAGCTATCACAACACAGTGGGTAATTCTGAAAATTAATGAGAATGATAATGCTTAAAAGACTGTTCCAGAGTTTGCCCAAACTCATTAACTAAATCTCTCATTTAAATACATCCTAAAGACTTTCAAATAGAAAAAAAGACCATTATTGCCATATAAGCATTAACCTGATCTGAAAATGCTGAGGTGTAGAATTTGATGGAAGAGTGGAAGTTTGTCAGGCAGTATTCAACCCTGGAATCCCTTCCTAAATAGTGGTTCTCTGCGTTAATACCTACAGATATACACTGTGGAATGGAGAAAACAACTTATTCCCATTTTCTCAGGAGAAGGAGCCTGGAACACTGACCGTGAACAGATTTTGGGAATTTAGAGATCTGTTATTTGAGAGCTTCAATTAGTGTTCCTTAATGGGACAATCCGGATTAGAAAAACAACAAATCCCTGATTGCCCCTTTAATGCGGAATTACCAACGGGGAAATCGGAAGCTGAGTTTGACCACTCCATGCTGACTGCCTAAGTGCCATTCAGCTACATCATAGAGCTACAGCAGGGGTGGGCGACACAAAACACCTGAACTCATCATGAGGGGCTGCAGTGTCTCGCGGGTCTGCATACCCACATCCCTACCCACACATGCAGTCAGAGCCCTAGACTTTAAAAAAAAAATATAGTTTCAGAGTTAATTTCCTACAATTCGACGCTATGATTCCTAGGAAGTTTAGATAGCTGGCCGGTAGACTAATTTACCAATCTAAAAAATGAGTGACTGTCAGTGACTCTGACATATCAAAAGAGAAAAACTGATGATCCACAACCACATTTCGAAATTGTACCTTGTGTATTCCACTATTCTAACTCTCAACAGTAAGTTGAGACCCCAACTGAGTTCCTAAAATATATATATATATATATATATATATATATATATATATATATATATACAGTATATATTATAATTTTTTGGGGGTGGAGGGGAAATTGATCCGGGCATACAAAATGGAGGCCTTGCCTGTGCTACAGTAATGTCACAATTAATGTTGTGTTGCTTAAGTACAGTACAGTGCTGTCAGGGTGCTTAGCACTGAGGGTCATACACAGCGCTGTCGTCCTGTTATGCAGATAATGTTTTGAAGTGCTGTTGTCGTCGTTATCTTTTGTGAAGCATTTCACAGCCTCATAGAGACACAGATAACACATTCATCTACTGCTCCTTATCACCATCTTGTGACTTTGCCAATTAGATTTGAACATATCATAGCTTACCCCCCTCCTTCCTTCCCTTCTTTACAAACCAGCTGCAATTAGTGTGTATACGCTGGATTGACACAGCTCAGTAGGAGTGAATTGGAAGTGTTGAATTTTGTAATGAAACTTTGCTTGGGCTGTTAAGTACTATGAAAGGGATTGAATCGTGACATAATGGTTGCAATCATGGGTTCTTGCCAGAGAACTTGTAAGCTCCTATATTAACTATCATAGCAAAAAGGTCACACTTTACATGATGTTTCTCTTATACCTATGTAACAACACTGTAATTACACTAGTAACAACATGTTACATAGTATTAACTAGTAACTAGATAGTAGTAGTGTTTACTTTGTAATCACACATAAAAAGGCATGATAATGTTGAGCATCATCAGTATAGTGTTGCAGATACTGACCTACTGTAGTACAATGATTTGTCCTTCATATTCTGAGCCTATTTTGATGTGCATAGTGATTTGTTGTGATTTCCTCTCAATGTCATGAGTTTCGATTCCCTAGCCCTTTTTCACAGTCCATTGACCGTTCCGGCATCTCGCTCTCAGCTGTCTTCAGAACAGCAAATGTAAAATGCCTTCGCTCTCTCCAGACTACATTCATAAGGTACCTGGAAGAGCGTGTTGGTCATGGCCATTCTATTGATCATGGAGAGGATATTCTACAGTAGAAAAGCATCAGTCTATTGGTCGAGGGGAGATTCCACAGCAATAAGGTGTCAGTCTATTGTCCAAGAGGTGATTCCTTAGCAATGTATCAGTCTATTGGGCTGTTTAGCCGGGGTGGCATGGTGTACTGTACTCTACTGTAGGCCTAGGTCTTGGCAGCATGTGTACAGCTGTCAGAGCCTCTGAACTAAACCCCATATACAGTTGAAGTCTGAAGTTTGCATACACCTGAGCCAAATACATTTAAAATCAGTTTTTCACAATTCCTGACATTTAATCCTCATAAAAATTCCCTGTCTTAGGTCAGTTAGGATCACCACTTTATTTTATGAATGTGGAATGTCAGAATAATAGTCGAGAGAATGATTTCAGAAGTTTACATACACTCAAGGTCAGAAGTTTACATACACTCAATTATTATCCGGTAGCATTGCCTTTAAATTGTTGAACTTGGGTCAAACATTTTGGGTAGCCTTCCACAAGCTTCCTACATAAGTTGGGTGAATTTTGGCCCAATCCTCCTGACAGAGCTGGTGTAACTGAGTTAGGTTTCTATGCCTCCTTGCTCGCACACGCTTTTTCAGTTCTGCCCACAAGTTTTCTATAGGATTGAGGTCAGGGCTTTGTGATGGCCACTCCAATACATTGACTTTGTTGTCCTTAAGCCATTTTGACACAACTTTGGAAGTATGCTTGGGGTCATTGTCCATTTGGAAGACCGATTTGCGACCAAGCTTTAACTTCCTGAGTGATGTCTTGAGATGTTGCTTCAATATATCCACATAACCCCCCCCCCCCCATGATGCCATCTATTTTGTGAAGTGCACCAATCCCTCCTGCAGCAAAGCACCCCCACAACATGATGCTGCCAACCCCTTGCTTAACGGTTGGGATGGTGTTCTTCGGCTTGCAAGCCTCCTCCTTTTTTCCTCCAAACATAATGATGGTCATTATGGCCAAACAGTTTTTTTGTTTCATCAGACCAGAGGACATTTCTCCAAAAATAAATGAGTCCCCATGTGCAGTTGCAAACTGTAGTCTTGCTTCTTTATGGCGGTTTTGGAGCAGTGGCTTCTTCCTTGCTGAGCGGCCCTTCAGGTTATGTCGATATTGGACTTGTTTTACTGTGGATAATAGACACTTTTGTACCTGTTTCCTCCAGCATCTTCACAAGGTCCTTTGCTGTTGTTCTGGGATTGATTTGCACTTTTCTCACCAAAGTACGTTCATCTCTAGGAGACAGAAGGCGTCTCCTTCCTGAGCAGTATGACGGCTGTGTGGTCCCATGGTGTTTATACTTGCATACTATTGTTTGTACAGATGAACATGGTACCTTCAGGCATTTGGATATTGCTCCCAAGTATGAACCAGACTTGTTGAGGTCTCCAATTTTTTTTCTGAGGTCTTGGCTGATTTCTTTGGATTTTTCCATGATGTCAAGCAAAGAGGCACTGAGTTTGAAGGTAGGCCTTGAAATACATCTACAGGTACACCTCCAATTGACTCAAATTATGTCAATTAGCCTATCAGAAGCTTCTAAAGCCATTACATAATTTTCTCTAATTTTCCAAGCTGTTTAAAGGCACAGTCAACTTAGTGTATGTAAACTTCTGACCCCCTGGAATTGTAACACAGTGAATTATAAGTGTTATAAGAATTATACGAATTATAATAATCTGTCTGTAAACAATTGTTGGAAAAATGATTTATGTCATGCACAAAGTAGATGTCCTAACCAACTTGCCAAAACTATAGTTTATTAACAATACATTTGTGGAGTGGTTGAAAAACAAGTTTTAATGACTCCAACCGAAGTGTATTTAAACTTCCGACTTCAACTGTACCTTTAACATTGGTCCAGCCCCAGAATGATAATTGGCACCTATTCAACATCACCCACTCCCAGCTTGAAATGGTTTGGGTCAGAATTACAGGGCTTTCGGAAAGTATTCAGACCCCAAGACTTTTTACACATTTTGTTACTTTACAGCCTGATTCTATTTTTTAATTTTTTAATCATCCTCAGCAATCTACATACACAACCCCATAATGACAAAGCGAAAACAGGTTTTTAGATTTTTTTTGCAAATGTAAAAAAATAACAAATAGAAATACCTTATTTAAGTATTCAGCCCCTTTGCTATGAGACTCGAAATTGAGCTTAGGTGCATCTTGTTTACATTGATCATCCTTGAGATTTTTTTACAACTTGATTGGAGTCCAGCTGTTGTAATTCAATTGATTAGACATGATTTGGAAAGCACACACCTGTCTATATCAGGTCTAACAGTTGACAGTGCATGTCAGAGCAAAAACCAATCCACGAGGTCGAAGGAATTGTCCGTAGACCTCCAAGACAGAATTGTGTCGAGGCACAGATCTGGGGAAGGTTACCAAAACATTTCTGCCACAATGAAGATCCCCAAGAACACAGTGGCCTCCATCATTCCAAGACTCTTCCTAGAGCTGGCCGCACAGCTAAACTGAGCAATCGGGTGAGAAGGGCTTTGGTCAGGGAGGTGACAAAGAACCTGATGGTCACTCTGACAGAGCTCTGGAGTTCCGCTGTGGAGATGGGAGAACCTTCCAGAAGGACAACCATCTCTGCAGCACTCCACCAATCTGACCTTTATGGTGGAGTGGCCGGACGGAAGCCACTCCTCAGTGAAAGGCACATTACAGGCCGCTTGGACTTTGCCAAAAGGCACCTAAAGACTCTCAGACCTTGAGAAACAAGAGTCTCTGGTCTGATGAAACCAAGATTGAACTCTTTGGCCTGAATGCCAAGCATCACGTCTGGAGTAAACTTGGCACCATCCCTACGGTGAAGCGTGGTGGTGGTGGTGTCAGGATCAAGAAAAAGAATAATGGAGCAAAGTACAGAGAGATCCTTGTTGAAAACCTGCTCCAGAGCCCTCAGGACCTTAGACTGGGGCGGTTCATCTTCCAACAGGACAACGGCCCTAAGCACCTTGCCAAGACAATGCAGGAGTGGCTTCGGGACAAGTTTATGAATGTCCTTGATTGGCCCAGCGAGAGCCTGGACATGAACCTGATTGAACATCTCTGGAGAGACCTGAAAATAGCTGTGCAGCGACGCTCCCCATCCAACCTGACAGAGCTTGAGAGGATCTGTAGAGAGGAATGGGAGAAACTCCCCAAATACAGGTGTGCCAAGCTTGTAGCGTAATACCCAAGAAGACTTGACGCTGTAATCGCTGCTTCAACAATGTACTGAGTATTGGGTCTGAATACTTATGTCAATGTGGTATTTCAGTTTTTATTTTATTTTTTATAAATTAGCAAACAATTCTAAAAACCTGTTTTTGCGTTGTGATTATGGGGTATTGTGTGTAGATTGATGAGGGGAAAAACAATGTAATCCATTTAAGAATAAGATTGTAACGTAACAAAATGTGGGGAAAGTCAAGGGGTCTGAATTCCTTCCGAAGGCACTGTACATCTCCATTTACAGGTCGTTAATGCAGGTTCAAGAAATCTACGTGGAACTAAATGATGGCCGACCATTTAAAACAGACATGAACAATGATGTGTCGAATAGGAAGAAGTGAGTCAGCAAGAATTGTCTTTAACTTTAGTTCATGACAGACTTGAGTCAAAGGAGAGCACAAATATAGTTACTGCACTTCAGGTAGCATCTGATATTTTGGATTTTTAAAAATAAATTAATTTATGGCTTTTCAACTTGTGTAACGATCGGTTTTAAAATGAGTGACTTGTATATTAACTGGATGTCTACATCAAGAAATCCACATGACTTGTCACCCGTACCTATATACATATAAAAAGGCCCAATAGAAGGACTATATGTCAAGGAAAATCCCCAGCAGTTGTTGAGCTGAGCTTCTCTCGTTGCTCCTCCTCAACGAGGAAAGGGTTAACCCAGTGGGGGTGGGAGTTGTGTGTCAATATTTGGACAGTTACTGTGTAGCACAGCAGATGAGCAGAGCATCTGCTTTGTGAGACAGGAGGGAGGGATAGAGGGGGACTGGGCTGGCATGGCACACAGGCAGGCAGGCAGCAGAATGCACCAGCTCTCATTGGCCAAGACACATTTCACACAGTCAGGATTCAGGAAGGGTTACTACTCCACTCCACTGATACACACCATCCCAATATTCATCATAAATATTTAAGTAATATCATAACCCCTAACCATGCCCCATTCATTATGCTAGCTAGAGAGAGAGAGAGACAGAGAGAGGAAAACATTTTGCTCCCCCCCCCCCCCCACCTCTGCTCTCACTCCACTCCCACCACCCTCGTCTTCTTGAAGCCTTGTAAATTATTTTTCACGCCGCAAAATGTCAGTGTGTTTATTTTCCGATGAACTGCATCATTAGATATAACAAGAATAATCTTAAAAATCTCACTTCAGCAATATATAATCTGGCGCCTCACTTCAAAGCCAAGCCTGTTTACCATATCAAGGCGATGCTGTCACAAGATATTTCTCCTTGCTTGTTTACTGTAAAAATGGGCAAAATTGTTTGGAATTTGAAACAGAGAACATTTTTGTTAAGTTGTGACGCTCATTAAAGTGGAAACTCTCCCCCCTTTGGCCCTCGTTCTCTCTCTTTGCTGGTAATGATCTGTTGAGACCATTTTCTGAACACTTAGAACATTTTGTATTCCTGCAGTCTTGTCTCTAAGGCTAAGTACGCCTTTGATTTAACCTGCTCCTTTGCTACATGTGATGTTGCTCTCCCCTCATTAAGCACAAGTCTCTCTCTGCCTCTCTCTCACTCGACATTCAACAAACTCAGAAGAAACACATTCTCAAATCAGATCAAAATGTATTTGTCACATGGGCAGAATACAAATGCTTACTTATAAGCCCTTAACCAACAATGCAGGAGCCTTTTGGTCCTAGACTTTGTGTTCCGGTACCGCTTGCTGTGCGGTAGCAGAGAGAACAGTCTATGACTTGGGTGGCTGGAGTCTTTGACAATTTTTAGGGCCTTTCTCTGACACCGCCCAGGATAGAGGTCCTGGATGGCAGGAAGCTTGGCCTCAGGGATGTACTGGGCCGTACGCACTACCCTCTGTAGCGCCTTGCGGTCGGATGCCGAGCAGTTGCCATACCAAGGGGTGATGCAACCAGTCAGGATGCTCTCAATTGTGCAGCTGTCAAACTTTTTGACGATCTGGGAACCCATGCCAAATCTTCTGAGGGGAAATAGGCGTTGTTGTGCCCTCTTCACGACTGTCTTTGTGTGTTTGGGCCATGATAGTTTGTTAGTGATTTGTTTTCCTGTAGTCCACGATCAGCTCCTTTGTCTTGCTCATGTTGAGGGAGAGGTTGTTGTCCTGGCACCACACTGCCAGGTCTCTGACCTCCCTATAGGCTGTCTCATCGGTGTCAGTGGTCAGGCCTACCACCGCTGTGTCGTCTGCAAACATAATGATGTTGTTGGAGTCGTGCATGGCCATATAGTCGTGTGTGAACAGGGAGTACTGGAGGGGACTGAGCACGCACCCCTGAGGGGCCCCCGAGTTGAGGATCAGCATGGTAGATGTGTTGTTGCCTACCCTTCCCACCTGGGGGCAGCCCATCAGGAAGTCCAGGATCCAGTTGCAGAGGGAGGTGTTTAATCCCATGGTCCTTTGCTTAGTGATGCGCTTTAAGGGCACTATGGTGTTGAACGCTGAGCTGTAGTCAATGAGCAGCATTCTCACATAGGTGTTCCTTTTTGTCCAGGTGGAAAAGGCAGTGTGGAGTGCAATATAGATTGCTATAGTAAA